>NW_026627859.1:0-1227 GCF_030028575.1 Malurus melanocephalus
TTAAGATGAGCGAGACCCGCGCGTTGCCGGGTGTCGCGGAGATGAGTTGAGTTGCATTGTGGGCCTCTCTATGCATCCTTTGGTAATGTTGCTGAGTTCTTGCACTTTTTTGTCGTCATGGTTACCTTGCCGTTTGGACATTGGGCCTGATGCATGATAGGAGAATGTAACAATCTTCTTTGCATGCCACTTTTTCAATTAATTACCGATCCTTTTTTTTTTTTTTTTTTTTTTTTTTTTTTTTTTTTTTTTTTCCGGTGTATCGATATCGTATCGTTTCCTTTCCGTTCGAAACAATCCTTGTTTCCTTTGAAGTGAATTTACTCTTTACTTTCCAATTTTTTTTTTTTATTATTTTTATTTTTTTTTTCCCGGTTCCGTTGGGTCGTTTTGATTTTTTGCTTTCCTCTTGATTTCCCGTTTCTGTTCGGAATTGGTTATGCTGTGCTGTAGTCGATCCCAAACGCATTGTGAGAAGCCAGTGTTCCTGCCCCACCCTGGTGGTACCTGAACTCCTCRATCCCTCCAGGAGGAAAGGAGTCACACAGCTCTAACGCCTGCCCCGTGGAAGCCCTGCTGTTTGGGATTTTGTTCTGGGGGGAGGGAGGGATCTGGGAAGTGGAAAAGATGCTGAGAACCCCGGGTGGGGGTCGTTCCAAAAGTCCCAGCAGCCCCCAGGTCACGTTGTTTAATTAATTATTAATTAATTATTGAGGTGTGGCTCTCAATTCCACCTCCTGCCCACAAAGAACAGCCCTGACCCTGCTCCAAGGGCTCCCCCAACCATTTGGGGACTCACTGGTCACTGCCCAGTTCCCTCCAGTAACACCAGTCACCACCAGCCCAGCGTGGCACTGACACACAATTCCCATTTCATTCCCTCCTGGAGCAGAATTCTTGGGAGGAGGTGGCACCTGGGAGGGCAGGAATCCTCCTGGCCCTTCCTGTCCCCGTTTTCCCATAATTTATCCATCATGGGAGAGCCCCCATCCCTGCAGGAGCTGCTGCCAGGGCACAGCTGGCACAGCTGGCAGCCAGCAATTCCCCTGTGAATTCCCCAAAAATGCCTCTTTTCCCTCTTCTCACGTCCCTGCTGATCCCCAGGATGCTCCTGGGGGCTCCCATGGGTGCACCCCGAGCGGGTTGGGCGCATGGGAGGGCGAGCAGGGGGTGTGTAGGGTGTCGGTGGTGGTGCTTGGTGCTTCCCCCGTGCAGATCCCAATGCTG
>NW_026627859.1:2597-3967 GCF_030028575.1 Malurus melanocephalus
AATAATCTGATCCCAGGTTTTCCCATCCCCACCTCCCTCCTGCCTGGGACTAAAAGGTGATAATCGCTCCTAATGACAGGATTTTCCTTCCTGACAGGAGTTTGAGTGTCAGGATTTAGGTGCAATTAAAAAGGGATTTATAGGCCGTTCTTTTTTATTTGTTTATTTTCTCTTCTATAAATTATATTTCTAACGTGGCCAAACCGCTGCTGCTGCTGGGAGTCTCTTGTGATCTGAGAAGGTTTGAAGATTAAATTCTTCCTTTAGAGCCAATAAAAAWAAWAATAATAATAAAAATAATAATAATGAAATCAACAACAATAAACTAAAGCTAAATGGGATGTAACCATGATAGGCTGGAATGACACAGGGCGAGGAAATCTCTAGGTTTGGTTAGAAGAGGTTGTGATTTGCTGAATTTATGGTCTCTGAGCACCCTGGGGTGGTGGAAGGTGGCAGGGGGTGGCACTGGGTGACCTTTAAGGTCCAGAGCACTCTGAGGTGTCCCCTCTTCCAGGACCTTTGTCCCTCACCGAGGACCTTTGTCCTTCATCCAGGACCTTTGTCCTTCATCTGGGACTTCTTTGTCCCTCACCAAGGACCTTTTTCCCTCTCCCAGGACCTTTGTCCCTCTTCCAGGACCTTTGTCCCTCACCCAGGACCTGTCCCCTCATCCAGGACCTTTGTCCCTCACCAAGGACCTTTATCCCTCATCCAGGACCTTTGTCCCTCACCGAGGACCTTTATCCCTCTCCAAGGACCTTTATCCCTCACCAAGGACCTTTATCCCTCACACAGGACCTTTTTTCCTCACCCAGAACCTGTCCCCTCATCCAGGACCCTTGTCCCTCACCGAGGACCTTTGTCCCTTATCCAGGATCTTTGTCCCTCACCCAATACCTGTGTCCCCTCACCCAGGACCTTTATCCCTCTTCCAGGACCTTTGTCCCTCATCCAGGACCTTTGTCCCTCTTCCAGGACCTTTGTCCCTCACTGAGGACCTTTATCCCTCTTCCAGGACCTTTATCCCTCTTTCAGGACCTTTGTCCCTCACTGAGGACCTTTATCCCTCACCCAGGACCTTTGTCCTTTATCCAGGACCTTTTTTCCTCACACAGAACCTATCCCCTCACCCAAAACCCCTACAAATGGATCACTTTGCATCCCTCCCCTTAATTTGGGAACCTCGCCCACCTCAATTCCTCTGCTTTGACCCCAAAATCTGGCTGCTGGCCGGGGTGGTGTAAGGACCACCTTGGCTGCTCCATGTCCCCCAGGGAAGGAGGGATGAGCCGTGGGGGTTGTGCTCCAGCATCCCCTGGCTGTGCAGAATTGACCAAAATTCAGAATTTTCCCCTTTTTTTCACTCC
>NW_026627860.1:0-2463 GCF_030028575.1 Malurus melanocephalus
CGCGCCGCACGCCCCTAGCGCTGTCGTAAAATTCGCGCGCTCCGCGTTCCGGTGGGGAGGGGCGMAAAGAGGGGTACGGGGGGGAATCGGTGCTCACGGAGCCGCTGCGGACGGTCCGAAATCTTTCCGGGACCCCCTAAAAACTGCACCGGGACCCTCACGGGACCCCCGACCCCGCTGCCGTAAAGGTCGCCGCTCGTCCCCGCCGCGCTGTCGCAAAGGCGGCGGGTGGGAGGACTCGGGGCAGGCGAGAAGCGCCGGGCGGAGCGGCCAATCCCGGGGCGCTCTGGGAACGCCGTGATCATAGAGAGCAGCGCGCGCCTCGCCCTTTTTTGCCGGATCAGCCAATCAGCGTGAGCTCCAGAAAGGCGGGAATTGTCGAAGGTAGGAACGCCACGCCCCTTTTCGGCGAAATCAACCAATCACATCTCTGACCACGCCCCCTCCACGCCCCCTCCGTCTCCAGGGCGACGCGCGCCGCCATTTGGGCGTGAGGCGGTGCCGCCGCCACTTCCGGTCAGGCCCAGCCCCGCTCCCCCGGCTTTTCCCCGGCTTTTCCCCGGCCCAGCCCCGGCCCCGCGCAGCTCCTGAGGCGGAGGTGGAGCGGGACGCGCAGGTAGAGCCGCCCCGCCCCATCCCGGTGCGGTTTTTCCGCTTTTTTACCCTCAGCTCACCGCGTTTTCTCCCCCTCGGCAGGGTCCCCCCGCGGCGGCCGCGGCCGCCATGGCCGCCGTGTGGCAGCAGGTGCTCGCCGTGGACGCCCGGTGAGCTCGGGGGGATTTTYTGGGAGGATTTTGGGTACCTGTTTTTTTTTTTTCCGGAGGGGTTGTTCTTTTATTTGGGTTATTTTGGTATCTGGGGGTTTTAACGGGGGGATGCTCATTCCTGGATCTGTAATTTTGATGGGTTTTTGGTACCTGAATCCATTTCTGAGGGAGTTTTCTCACACCTGGGCACATTTTTGAGAGAAATTTCTCCATTTTTGCATGGGACTGATTCATTCAGCTGCCCCAGTTCTGCACGCCTGGATCTATTTTTGGGTGCATTTTTCCCATTTTTGGGTGGATTTTTCCCCTTTTTGAGTAGAATTTTTCTCATTTTTGAGTGGATTTTTCCCATTTGTGAGTGGCATTTTTCCCCTTTGTGAGTTGATTTTTCCTGTTTTTGGGTGTAATTTCCCTGTTTATGGCAAGTACGCGGCGTACCGCACCCCTGGGTCCATTTTTGAGTGGAATTTTTCCCGTTTTTGGGTGGAATATTCCCATTTCCCATTTTTGGGTGGATTTTTCCCATTTTTGAGTAGAATTGTTCCCATTTTTCCCATTTTTAATGTAATTTTCCCATTTTTCGCAGGTACGCGGCGTACCGCACGCCGCAGCTGCCGCAGTTGGGTCCATTTTTGGGTGGATTTTTCCCATTTTTGGGTGGATTTTTCCCATTTTTGGGTGGATTTTTCTGGTTTTTGGGTGGATTTTTCCCCTTTCTGTGTATAATTTCCCCGTTGTTTCACAGGTACACGGCGTACCGCACGCCGCAGCTGCCGCAGTTGGGTCCATTTTTGGGTGGATTTTTCCCATTTTTCTGATTTTTGGGTGGATTTTTCCCATTTTTGGGTGGATTTTTCCCATTTCCATGTATAATTTCCCATTTTTCACAGGTACGCAGCGTACCGCACGCCGCAGCTGCCGCAGTTCCGCACGCAGTACGTGCGCCGGCGCTCTCAGCTGCTGCAGTTGGGTCCATTTTTGGGTGGATTTTTCCCATTTTTGGGTGGATTTTTCCCCTTTTCGAGTGTTTTTTCCTCGTTTTTAATGAAATTTCCCTGTTTTTGCAGATATGCAGCGTACCGCACGCCGCAGCTGCNGTACGTGCGCCGGCGCTCTCAGCTGCCGCAGTTGGGTCCATTTTTGGGTGGATTTTTCCCATTTTTAAGTAGATTTTTCTGGTTTTTGGGTGGATATTTCCCATTTTTAATGTAATTTCCCCATTTTTCACAGGTATGCAGCGTACCGCACGCCGCAGCTGCCGCAGTTGGGTCCATTTTTGGGTGGATTTTTCCCATTTTTAAGCAGATTTTTCTAGTTTTTGGGTGGATATTTCCCATTTTTTAATGAAATTTCCCATTTTTCACAGGTACGCAGCGTACCGCACGCCGCAGCTGCCGCAGTTCCGCACGCAGTACGTGCGCCGGCGCTCTCAGCTGCCACAGTTGGGTCCATTTTGGGTGGATTTTTCCCATTTTTCCCATTTTTGGGTGGATTTTTCTGGTTTTTGGGTGAATATTTCCCATTTTTTAATGTAATTTCCCATTTTCCACAGGTACGCAGCGTACCGGACCCCGCAGCTGCCGCAGTTCCGCACGCAGTACGTGCGCCGGCGCTCTCAGCTGCTGCGGGAGCGGGCTCAGGGCGGGCACCTGGCGGGCGATGCCCGGCGCTGGTACCTGCGGCTGCGGGCGCGGCT
>NW_026627861.1:0-1279 GCF_030028575.1 Malurus melanocephalus
CCCCACAGATCCCCAGATTGTGCACGGTTTGATCAGGGCTCCTGAATTATTTCCTCTCCTAAGCTCAGCAGCACTGGTGAAGCTGCTGCCAGCGGTGCTGGGGTGCCCAGTGCAGGGTTAATCCCCACTTTCCAGAGGAACTAAAGAGATTACTGAGCTGCTCCAATTAGAAACCCTTTTTCCTGCTGCCTGGCTCAAGGGCCACATGCACCCTGCCCGGCTGGCACCGAGGGCTGGACCCACAGCCCTGCAGCCCCGGGGACACGCAGTGAGGGGGTTTAGGGACAGGAATGGCACCGGAGCAGGCACAGCCCACCATTGTCCCTCCAGAGAGCTGCCAGGACCACGCTGATGGCTCCGTGTGCTCTCCTCGGTGACAGAGCTCCAGGTGACCCTGTCCCCACCCTGACCACCATTCCCCAGGACCAGGCTGATGGCTCCGTGTGCTGTCCCTTGGTGACAGAGCCCCAGGTGACCCTGTCCCCACCCTGACCACCATTCCCCAGGACCAGGCTGGTGGCTCCGTGTGCTCTCCCTCGGTGACAGGAGCTCCAGGTGACCCTGTCCCCACCCTGACCACCATCACCTCTCCAGAGAGCTGCCAGCACCAGGCTGATGGCTCCGTGTGCTCTCCCTCGGTGACAGAGCTCCAGGTGACCCTGTCCCCACCCTGATCACCATTCCCCAGGACCACGCTGATGGCTCCATGTGCTGTCCCTCAGCACAGGAGCTCCAGGTGACCCTGTCCCCACCCTGACCACCATTACCCAGGACCACGCTGATGGCTCAGTGTGCCCTCCCTCGGTGACAGAACTCCCAGTGACCCTGTCCCCACCCTGACCACCATTCCCCAGGACCAGGCTGATGGCTCAGTGTCCTCTCCCTTGGTGACAGAGCTCCAGGTGACCCTGTCCCCACCCTGATCACCATTCCCCAGGACCACGCTGATGGCTCAGTGTGCTCTCCCTCGGTGACAGGAGCTCCAGGTGACCCTGTCCCCACCCTGACCACCATTGTCCCTCTCTGGAAGAGCTGCCAGGACCAGGCTGATGGCTCCGTGTGCTCTCCTCGGTGACAGAACTCCAGGTATCCCTGTCCCCACCCTGATCACCATCACCTCTCCAGGACCAGGCTGATTTCTCTGTGTGCTCTTCCTCGGTGACAGAACTCCAGGTGACCCTGTCCCCACCCTGACCACCATTGTCCCTCCAGAGAGCTGCCAGGACCTGGCTGATGGCTCCGTGTGCTCTCCCTTGGTGACAGAGCTCCAGGTGACCCT
>NW_026627861.1:3294-4195 GCF_030028575.1 Malurus melanocephalus
GTGACAGAGCTCCAGGTGACCCTGTCCCCACCCTGTTCTACCTGTTCTGCCCGGTCCTGGTGGCACCCGTGCCCCGTGGAGCTGCTCTGAGCCCACCCGTTCAGCCCAGCACCCGCTCACCCGGATTGCTGCCAGTCCCGATCCCAGCCCAGCTGCTCCTGCTCCCAGCACACACAGATAAACCACCCCGTCACAGCAGGGCTGKAAATGTGGCACTCCCACTAAAGCCACCAGAGGTTTGTCTGGAGGTGTGACACCCTGCCCGGTGCCTGCTGTCCCCTCCTGCTGCTCCAGCCCAGCCTGGTGCCCGCTGCAGCCGCAGCTCGCTGCCCACAGTGCCCAGGAAGGGCCGGGCAGTGCCATCCGAGCGGGCAGTGACAGCCAGGACAGCCACTGCCACCACACCGCCTGTCACACACCGTGTGCAGGACACACGGGCGGGATTCGGGGCAAAAAGGGTTATCCCAACAAGGAAAAAGGCACCAGGGATGGTTTCTAGTGAGCTCTTAGAATAGAATGGATTTCTCAAAAGACAAAAAAAAAGTGAGGAAAAAAACAGAGGAGAGGATGAAAAACTGAAAATCAAAGGACGAGGAAATACCTGCGAGAGATTTTCCCTTTCCTAATTGTGGTGAGCAAAGGTCAGATTTAGAGCGGGAGCAGTGGACGGTGCCAGCACAAGGGTGAGGCTGACACAGCCCCGGCTCTGTTTGCAGCTCGGATGGTGCCTGTCCTCACCCATCCCTGCACTGTGCCTGTGTCACCCATCCCTGCACTGTGCCTGTGTCACCCATCCCATCCCTGCACTGTGCCTGTGTCACCCATCCCTGCACTGTGCCTGTGTCACCCATCCCATCCCTGCACTGTGCCTGTGTCACCCATCCCCGCACTGTGCCTGTGT
>NW_026627862.1:0-2021 GCF_030028575.1 Malurus melanocephalus
TAATCCCAATTAATCACTGCACACCCCAATTAATGAAATATAAATTAATAAAAAGCTGGTTTTTGGAAAATTTTTATTGCAGGTTATCGGTGACTTCTGGTTTAAATCAGGATAATCCCAATTAATCACTGCTCACCCCAATTAATGAAATAGAAATTAATAAAAACCCTGTTTTTTTGGAAGATTTTGATTGCAGGATGTTGGTGACTCCTGGTTTACATCAGGAAAACCCCAATTTATCACTGCACACCCCAATTAATGAAACTCAAATTAATAAAAGCAGTTTTTTGGAAGATTTTTACTGCAGGATATTGGTGACTCCTGGTTTATATCGGGATAATCCCAATTAATCACTGCACACCCCAATTAACGAAATATAAATTAATAAAAAGCCTTTTTTTGCAAGATTTTTACTGCAGGTTATCGGTGACTCCTGGTTTACACTGGGATAATCCCAATTGATCACTGCACACCCCAATTAACGAAACTCAAATTAATAAAAGCAGTTTTTTGGAAGATTTTTACTGCAGGTTATCGGTGACTCCTGGTTTACGTTGGGGTAACCCCAATTAATCACTGCACACCCCAATTAATGAAATAGAAATTAATAAAACCCCCATTTTTTGGGAAGATTTTGATTGCAGGATGTCAGTGACTCCTGGTTTACGTTGGGGTAATCCCAATTAATCACTGCACACCCTAATTAATGAAATATAAATTAATAAAAACCCCGTCTTTTTGAAGATTTTGATTGCAGGTTATCGGTGACTCCTGGTTTATATCGGGATAATCCCAATTAATCACTGCACACGCCAATTAATGAAATATAAATTAATAAAAACCCTGTTTTTTTGGAAGATTTTGATTGCAGGATGTTGGTGACTCCTGGTTTACCGGGATCCAGGATTTTCCTCTGAGCTGGATTTTTAAAAGCCTTTTCCAGCGTTAATTCCAGGATTTTTTTTTATTCGTAATTCCTGTAGGTGTTGGTTAAAAACCCACTCGAATTCCTGGGACAGATTGAGATTTTTTTCTTTAAATTCCATAGGAAATAGGGAATTCCATGGAAAAGTTGGAATTCTATGGAAAAGTGGCAATTCCATTGAAATTCCAAGACGTCTCAAGAGCGTGGGATGAGTTAAATCAGGGAAAACAGGGAATTCCATGGAAAATTGCCAATTCTATGGAAAAGGTGGGAATTCCATGGAAAAGTGGGAATTCCATGGAAAAGTAGGAATTCCATGGAAAATCGGGAATTCCATAGAAAATTTGGAATTGCACAGAAAATTGTGAATTCCATTGATAATTGTGAATTCCATTGATAATTGTGAATTCCACGGAAAAGGCAGTAATTCCATGGAAATTCCAAGGCCTCCCAGCAGCGTGGGACAAGTTAAATCAGAGAAAAGCAGGAATTCCATGGAAAATCAGAAATTCCATGGAAAATCAGAAATTCCAGGGAAAATTGGGAATTCCACGGAAAATTGCCAATTCTATGGAAAAGCAGGAATTCCATGGAAATTCCAAGACTTCCCAGCAGCATGGGATGAGTTAAATCAGGAAAAAATGGGAATTCCACAGCAAATCGGGAATTCCATGGAAATTCCAAGACCTCCCAGCAGCATGGGATGAGTTATATCAGGGAAAACTGTGAATTCCATGGAAAATTGCTAATTCTATGGAAAAGGTGGGAATTCCATGGAAAAGTGGGATTCCATTGAAAATTGCCAATTCGATGGAAAATCAGGAATTCCACAGAAAATCGGGAATTCCATGGAAAAGGCAGGAAATCAGGGAAAATTGTGAATTCCATGGAAAATCAGGAATTCCACAAAAAATCAGGAATTCCACGGAAAATTGGGAATTCTATGGAAAAGTAGATATTCCACGGAAAAGGTGGGAAACCACAGAAAATCAGAAATTCCATTGAAAATTGGGTATTCCATGGAAAAGCAGGAATTCCATAGAAAAGCAGGAATTCCATAGAAAATTGTGAATTCCATGGAAAATCAGGAATTGCA
>NW_026627862.1:3284-4194 GCF_030028575.1 Malurus melanocephalus
TTTTTTCCAAAATTCCCACCTCACATTTCTGCTTTTCTCAATTTCCACCTCACAATTCCCCTTTTTCCCAATTCCCACATTACAATTCCCCTTTTTCCCCAATTCCCCTCCTTTTATCCCAAATTCCCACCTCACAATTCCCATTTTTCCCCAACTCCCACCTCAGTCCCCCCCTTTTTCCCCAATTCCCACTTCGTATTCTTTTTTCCCTATTTCCACTCCCTTTCCCCCAATTCCTACCTCACATTCCCCATTTTTCCCAATTTTTGCTCCCCTTTACCCAATTCCCACCTCACAATTCCCCCTTTTCTCAATTCCCTTTTTTCCCCAATTTCCACTTCACATTCTCCCTTTTTCCCTACTTCCACCTCACAATTCACCTTTTCCCAATTTCCGCTCCCCTTTTCCCAATTCCCACCTCACATTCTCCCCTTTTTTTCCCAATTTTTACTCCCTTTTTCCCCCAATTCCCACCTCCAAATTCTCTTTCCTCCCAATTTCCACCTCACAATTCCCTTTTTCCCCCAATTCCCACTTCACAATTCGCCCTTTTCCCCAATTCCCCTTCTTTTATCCTGAATTCCCACCTCACAATTCCCTTTTCCCAATTTTTACCCCTTTTCCCCAAAATTCCCACCTCACATTCCCTTTTTTCCCCAATTTCTCTCCCTTTTTTCCCCTCTTCCTCCTCCCCCTCCCACTCTGACCACCACCCTAAACCACCCTATAAAAAAATCCCCAAATCCCAAATCCACCAAACCTCCAAACCCCTTCAACAACAATTTCCTTTATTCAAAAACCACTAAAAATTCACTTTTTTCCCGGAAAAAAAACCCCAGAAAATCCTGGGAATTGGGGCAAAAAAACCAGGAATATTTGAGAGGAAAAGGAAAAAAATTCCCATTTTTTT
>NW_026627863.1:0-1020 GCF_030028575.1 Malurus melanocephalus
CCCAGGGATGACGGACCCCCCAAGGAAATTGTGGACGTCCGGGACAATTCCAAGGACGGGGAATACTGGGAACGCCTGACCCACATCATTCCCGAACGGACGCTCAAACTCTGGGATGCGCTCGGATCCGCGCTCCTGGAATATCAGTGAGTGCTGGGAATGGGGAAAATTCCGGGGATTTTCCATATTATCCTGACATTTTTYATGTTATTCTGAGGGTTTTCCATTTTTTTTCCGGGATTTTCCATTTTTTTCCGGGGTTTTCCATGTTGTTTTCCAATTTTTTCCTGGGGTTTCCAGGCATTTTCCACGTTATTCTCTGGGGTTTCCATTTCTTTCTTGGATTTTCCATTTTTGGGGGGGTTTTCCACGTTATTTTCCATTTTTTTCTGGGGTTTTCCACGTTATTTTCCATTTTTTTCTGGGTTTTTCCAGGCATTTTCCACATTATTCTCTGGGTTTTCCATTTTTTCCAGGATTTTCCACATTATCCCGGGGTTTTCCATTTTTATATGTGGTTTTCCATGTTATTCTGAGGGTTTTCCATTTTTTTTTCTGGGATTTTCCATTTTTCCGGGATTCTCCATTTTTTTTTCCGGGGTTTTCCAGGCATTTTCCACATTATTCTCTGTGTTTTCCATTTTTTTTCCAGGATTTTCCACATTATCCCAAGGTTTTCCATTTTTTATGGGGTTTTCCATGTTATTCTCAGGGTTTTCCATTTTTTCTCCGGGATTTTCCTTTTTTTCCCGGGGTTTTCCACATTATTTTCCATTTTTTTCCAGGGTTTTCCAGGCATTTTCCACATTATTCTGTGGGTTTTCCATTTTTTTCTGGGATTTTCCATTTTTTTCCGGGGTTTTCCAGGCATTTTCCATGCTATTCTCTGGAGTTTCCATTTTTTTCTGGGATTTTCCACATTATCCCGGTGTTTTCCATTTTTTACAGGGTTTTCCAGGTTATTCCAGGGTTTTCCATTTTTTTCTGGGATTTTCCACATTATCCTGGGGTTTTCTGGGG
>NW_026627863.1:2425-3961 GCF_030028575.1 Malurus melanocephalus
GGAAAAAAGAAACAGGGAAAGAAATTCCAGACTTTTTCCATGCTAAATAAATCCATGATCCCATTCCCACATTCCTTTTCCTTCCCCCTCATCTTTTCCCACTTTTTCCCAAAATACCCCACCCCAATCCCATTTCCCTGCCATTTCAGGAATTGCAAAACCCAGTGATTCGGGAATTTTTCCACCCTAAATAATTCCATGATCCCATTCTCACCTTCCCTTCATTCCTGGTGGATTTGGGGGATCCTGCAATTATCAAACCCAGTGATTCCAGAATCTTTTCCACCCCAAATAATTCCATGATCCCATTCCCACCTTCCTTTCATTCCTGGTGGATTTGGGGGATCCCAGAATTGTCAAACCCGTTGATTCCGGAATTTTTTCCACCCTAAATAATTCCATGATCCCATTCCCACCTTTCCTTTTCCTTCCCCCTCATCTTTTCCCACTTTTTTCCAAAAAATCGTCACCCCAATTCCATTTTCCTGCAGTTTTGGGAATTGTCAAACTGGAATTTTTTCCACCCTAAATAATTCCATGATCCCATTCCCACCTTCCTTTCAATCCCGGTGGAGATGGGGGATCCTGGAATTGTCAAACCCAGTGATTCCGGAATTTTTCCACCCCAAATAATTCCATTATCCCATTCCCACCTTCCCTTTTGTTTCCCCATCATCTTTTCCCACCTTTTTCCCCAAAAAACCTCACCCCAATCCCATTTCCCTGCAGTTTCAGGAATTGCAAAACCCGGTGATTCCGGAATTTTTCACAGCCCAAATAATTCCATGATCCCATTCCCATGAACCCTTTTGCTTCCCACTCATCTTTTCCCAAAATTCCACCCCAATCCCATTTCCCTGCAGTTTCAGGAATTGCAAAACCCGGTGATTCTGGAATTTTTTCCACCCTAAATAATTCCATGACCCCATTCCCACCTTCATTCCCGGTGGATTTGGGGGATCCTGGAATTGTCAAACCTGATGATTCCAGAATTTTTTCCACCCTAAATAATTCCATGATCCCATTCCCACCTTCCCTTCATTCCTGGTGGATTTGGGGGATCCTGGGCAGTTTTGGGAATTGTCAAACCCGGTGATTTTGGAATTTTTTCCACCCCAAATAATTCCATGATCCCATTCCCGCCTTCCATTTTTTTCCCCCATCACCTTTTCCCACTTTTTCCCCCCAAAAAAACCCCACCCAAATCCCATTTCCCTGCACTTTCAGGAATTGCAAAACCCAGTGATTCCGGAATTTTTCCACCCCAAATAATTCCATGATCCCATTCCCACCTTCCCTTTTGTTTCCCCATTCACGTTTTCCCACTTTTTCCCCAAAAAACCCAAATCCCATTTCCCTGCAGTTTTGGGAATGGTCAAAGCCGGTGATTTTGGAAATTTTTCTACCCTAAATAATTCCATGATCCCATTCCCACCTTCCCCTCATTCCCGGTGGATTTGGGGGATCCTGGAATTGTCAAACCTGGTGATTCCAGAATTTTTTCCACCCCAAATAATTCCATGATCCCATTCCCAC
>NW_026627864.1:0-1171 GCF_030028575.1 Malurus melanocephalus
GATTATGGGATTGGGAATGGGGGAAGGTCGGGAGGAGGAGGAGGAGCTGGCGGTGATGCAATGGGGACAGCGGGACAGAGCTCCGGGACAGAGACAGAGACAGAGCTGAGCTGGGGATGGCCCGGGGGGACAGCGGGAGTGAGAGATTGGGAATATGGGATTGGGAATGTGGGATTGGGAATGGGGAATTGGGATTATGGGATTGGGAATGGGGGAAGCTTGGGAGGAGGAGGAGGAGCTGGCGGTGATGCAATGGGGACAGCGGGACAGAGAGACAGGGACAGAGACAGAGCTGCACGGGGAATGGCCCGGGGGGACAGCGGGAGTGAGTGCGGGACTGGGAATATGGGATTGGGAATGGGGGAATGGGAGTGGGAATGGGGGATTGGAAATATGGGATTGGGATTTGGAATGGGGGATTGGGAATGGGGGTGGGAATGGGGGATTGGGAATGGGAATGGGAATGGGGGATTGGGAATGTGGAGTGAGTGCAGGATTGGGAATGGGGAATTGGGAATGGGAATGGGAGTGGGAATGGGGGATTGGGAGGGAGTGTGGAACTGGGAGTGAGTGTGGGATTGGGAATGGGAATATGGGACTGGGAATGGGAGTGTGGGAATGTGGAGCTGGGATTGGGAATGGGAATGTGGGACTGGGAGTGAGTGTGGGATTGGGACTGCATTTGGGATCCTGGTGCAGGAGCAATCCCAGATTTTGGGCTCTGCCTCCTCAGCCCCACTTCCCCACTCTGGACACCCCCCACATCACACCCCGAGATGKTTTTTTTTTGTTTAATTATTTAAAACAAATTAACCCCCCGGATTCTGTAATCAATAAATCACGGAGTGGGATGCGAAGGGAGATTCCGGGCAGCTCTGAGGAGTGGATAATTACCACTGCGGGATAATTTAATTATCCCTTTATCAGCTAATTACCACGAGCTCTGCTGCCTGGTTTTGTGGGGTTTGTTGGGATTTTCCGGGGTTCTCACCCCGCTGTGTCCCCACAGAGGAGGAGCCCGGGGGTCTCGGGGGCAGGGTCAGCACCATCTCCAGCAGCCGCAGCCCCCTGCAGCCCCCCGAGGAGGAGGAGGATGGGGAGCCCTTCAGCACCTACTTCGACAGCAAAATCCCCATCCCCGAGGATGAGACGGTGAGCGGGAATGGGGAAA
>NW_026627864.1:2518-3849 GCF_030028575.1 Malurus melanocephalus
GGAAAAACCCAAAAATGGGGAAAATGGGAAAAACCCGCTGGGAAAATGGGAAAAAACCCACTGCAAAAATCAGGAAAACCCCGCCTGGGGAAATGGGAAAAACACGAAAATCGGGAAAATGGGAAAACCCCAAAAATGGGGAAAATCGGCCTCTGACACCCCCCTGAGTCATCCCCGGTTCCCCTTCCAGTATGGACTGGGAGGAAAGAGGGGGAGGGGTTTCTGGACTGGGATTTGAGAACCTGGAGAGGGGGATTTGGGAAAAAAAGAGGGGGAGGGGTCTCTGGACTGGGAGATTTGGGATTTGGGATAAAAGAGTGGGAGGGGTCTCTGGACTGGGAGATTTGGGATTTGGGAGAAAAGAGGGGTCTCTGGACTGGGATTTGGGGAGAGAAGAGGGGGAGAGGTCTCCTGGATTGGGAAAGGGAACTGGGAGAGGGGGATTTGGGAGAAAAGAGGGGTCGGGGTCTCATGGACTGGGAGATTTGGGATTTGGGATAAAAGTGGTGATAAGGGGGTCTCGTGTGCTGGGGGATTTGGGATTTGGGAGAAAAGAGGGGTCTCGTGGACTGGGAAAGGGAACTGGGAGAGGGGGATTTGGGGTAAAAGAGAGGGAGGGGTCTCTGGATTGGGAGATTTGGGATTTGGGATAAAAGAGGGGGAGGGGTTTAGTGGGATGGGAAATTTGGGAGAAAAGAGGGGCAGGGGTCTCATGGACTGGGAAATTCGGGATTTGGGAGAAAAGAGGGGAAGGGGTCAGTCTCATGGGCTGAGAAATTTGGGATTTGGGACTGGGGAGAGGGGATTTGTGTCTGCTCTGAGGGATTTGGGGCTGAGTTCATTAATGGTCCATTTGGGGCTGTGTTCAATGATCCTTTTAGGGGATTTGGGGTTGAGTTTAATGATCGATTTGGGGTATTGGGGTTATGTTTAATGATCAGTTTGGGGCTGTGTTCATTGATGATCAATTTGGGTATTGGGGCTGTGTTCAATGATTTTAGGGGATTTGGGGCTGTTTAATGATTATTTTAGGGGATTTGGGGCTGTGTTCAATGATCCTTTTAGGGGATTTGGGGCTGAGTTTAATGATCGATTTGGGGCTGTTTAATGATTATTTTGGGGGATTTGGGGCCGAGCAGAGCCTTTGTCCTGCCTGGGGGAGGGCACCAGGCTCTTTGTCCCTTATCAGGGAGTGGTGGCTCCGTCTGCCCTTGGGACACTGCCCCAGGGCCACCTCAGGGACACCTCAGGGCCACTCCCAAAGTGTCCCCTCTTTCTGTCCCAGGGCCACCTCCCAGTGCCGGCCCCAAACCCCTGGCGGATCAGGGATT
>NW_026627865.1:0-2403 GCF_030028575.1 Malurus melanocephalus
TGTGTGTGTGTCCATCCCAATCCCATGTGTGTCCCATCCTGTGTGTGTCCCATCCCGTGTGTGTGTGTCCATCCCAATCCCATGTGTGTCCCATCCCGTGTGTGTGTGTCCCATCCCGTGTGTGTGTGTCCATCCCAATGCCATGTGTGTCCCATCCTGTGTGTGTCCCATCCCCATCCTGTGTGTGTGTGTCCATCCCAATCCCATGTGTGTCCCATCCGTATCTTCATCCCCATCCCGTGTGTGTGTCCCATCCCAATCCTGTGTGCATCCCCATCCTGTATACATCCCATCCCCATCCCATGTGTGTCCCATCCCCATCCTGTGCGCATCCCATGTGTGTCCCATCCCAATCCCGTGTGCATCCCATCCCCATCCCGTGTGCATCCCATCCCCATCCCGTGTGCATCCCATCCCATCCCATGTGCAATCCATCCCCACCCATGTGTGTCCCACCCCCATCCCATTCCAGCCCTAACCTCATCCCGTGTGCATCCCATCCCTATCCCATGTGTGTGTCGATCCCATGTGTGTCCCATTCCAATCCCATGTGTGTCCATCCTATGTGTGTCCCATCCCCATCCCGTGTGCGTCCCGTGTGCGTCCCATCCCCATCCCGTGTGCGTCCCATCCCCATCCCGTGTGCGTCCCATCCCCATCCCGTGTGCATCCCATCCCCATCACATGTGTGTCCCATCCCCATCCCGTGTGCATCCCACCCCCATCCCATTCCAGCCCTAACCTCATCCCGTGTGCATCCCATCCCTATCCCATGTGTGTGTCGATCCCATGTGCATCCCATTCCAATCCCATGTGTGTCCCCATCCCATGTGCGTCCCAGCCCCATCCCGTGTGTGTCCCTTCCCCATCCCGTGTGAGTCCCATTCCCATCCCCATCCCGTGTGTGTCCCATCCCGCATGCATCCCATCCCCATCCCGCGTGCGTCCCATCCCCATCCCGCGTGCGTCCCATCCCCATCCCGCGTGCATCCCATCCCCATCACATNGTGTGTGTGTCCATCCCAATCCCATGTGTGTCCCATCCTGTGTGTGTCCCATCCCGTGTGTGTGTGTCCATCCCAATCCCATGTGTGTCCCATCCGTATCTTCATCCCCATCCCATGTGTGTCCCATCCCCATCCTGTGTGTGTGTGTGTGACATCCCAATGTCATGTGTGTCCCGTCCGTATCTTCATCCCCATCCCATGTGCATCCCATCCCCATCCCCATCCCATGTGTGTGTCCTTCCCAATCCCATGTGTGTCCCATCCGTATCTTCATCCCTATCCCATGTGCATCCCATCCCCATCCCATATGTGTGTCCCATCCCCATCCTGTGTGTGTGTCCATCCCAATCCCATGTGCACCCCATCCCCATCCCGTGTGCGTTCCATCCCCATCTCATGTGCATTCCATGTGCATCCCATCGCCATTCCGTGTGCATCCCACCCTAATCCCATGTGCGATCCATCCCATCCCCATCCCGTGTGTGTCCCATCCCCATCCTGTGTGCATCCCATCCCATTCCAGCCCTATCCTCATCCCGTGTGCATCCCATCCCTATCCCATGTGTGTGTCGATCCCATGTGCGTCCCATTCCAATCCCATGTGTGTCCATCCTATGTGTGTCCCATCCCCATCCCGTGTGCGTCCCATCCCCATCACATGTGTGTCCCATCCCCATCCCATGTGCATTCCATGTGCATCCCATTGCCATTCCGTGTGCGTCCCATCCCCATCCCATGTGCAATCCATCCCATCCCCATCCTGTGTGCATCCTATCCCAATCCCATGTGCATCCCCATCCCATGTGTGTCCCATCCCTATCCCGTGCGTGTGTCCAATCCCCATCCCATGTGCATCCTATCCCAATCCCATGTGCATCCCCATCCCATGTGCATCCCATCCCTATCCCGTGTGTGTGTCCATCCCATCTGCGTTCTGGCCCGGTCCCATGTGCATCCCATCCCATGTGTGTCCCATCCCAATCCCATGTGCATCCCATTCCCATCCTGTGTGTGTCCCATTCCCATCCCGTGTGTGTGTCCATCCCGTGTGTGTCCATCCCGTGTGCTCCCCATCCCCATCCCATGTGCATCCCATCCCATGTGTGTCCCATCCCCATCCCATGTGCATCTTGATCCCATCCTGTGTGTGTCCCATCCCCATCCCATTCCAGCCCTATCCCCATCCCGTGTACATCCCATCCCCATCCCGTGTACATCCCAGTCCCATCCCATGGACATCCCAAAATCCGAGCAGCCCGGGGTGGGTCCCCTGCAGAAGGCAGGAGGAACGTGCAGTGTGTCAATAATCCCGGAGAGCAGAGCAGGCTGGATCAGAGCCTGCTGTTTCCTGAGGGCTCTCTGGTCACGGGATGGTGTTTTATTGTAATTGTTATTG
>NW_026627865.1:3858-4578 GCF_030028575.1 Malurus melanocephalus
TCCAGGATATTTTGGGGAGGGGATGGATCTGGGACACCTTAGAGAGGAGATGGGTCCAGGATGCCATGGGAAGGGGACAGCTCAGGGCCACCAGCCCCTGCTGCTGGGATGGCACAGTCAGAAATGATGTGGCACCCAGGATTTGTGGCATCTCAATGCCAACCAAAGCAAACCCCTTCCCATCCTGCTCTGGAGGTGTCTGAGCATTCTGCTGGGCCCATCCTGTCCCCAGGGTGTGCCAGCCTGTCCCCAGGGTGTGCCAGCTTGTCCCCAGGGTGTGCCAGCCTGTCCCCAGGGGTGCAGAGATGGACCAACACAGCTCTGTGATTTTTGGGATCAGTCTGGCAGCATTCCCAGCTCACTGCCCTGTTTTCCCACTCCTCCTCCCTGCTTAGATAACGTTGGAGGAAGGGCAGCAGCGTTCATCTGCYGGTGACTAATTGCTGTACAGGTTGGGTGGCTCTGGCAGAGCCGTGGGCCGTGCCAGGCTGGGCCGTGCCAGGCTGGCACCTCCCCTGTGGAGCTGACCTGTAAACAAAGCTGGGCTTAGCTGCACCCGGGCAGGATGGGCCCCTYGGGCCTCCCAGCACCCATGGGTGCTCCCGGGTGGTGCTGAGCCCCGGGAGTTCCGTGCCTGTGGGATTTGTGGTTGGACAGGGACGGGGCTGTATTGGGGATGTGAAAGGGGAAGGTCTGGTGGTGTGGGGGGAGCTGAGGTGT
>NW_026627866.1:0-1251 GCF_030028575.1 Malurus melanocephalus
GTGCTTGAGCCCTTTGAGGTGGCCCCAAAAGGAGATCTTTGGGAGACCCCAAATCGGGGTAAAAGGAGATCTTTGGGGGACCCCAAATCGCGGCAAAAGGAGACCCCAAATCGGGGCAAAAGGAGACCCCAAATCGGGGGTGGGGGGGCTGCTTGAGCCCTTTGAGGTGGCCCCAAAAGAAGAACTTTCGGGGGACCCCAAGGGGGATCTTTGGGGGACCCCAAATCGGGGCAGGGGGGTCTCATTGAGCCCTTTGAGGCGGCCCCAAAAGGAGAACTTTTGGGGGACCCCAAATCGGGGCGGGGGGGTCTCGTTGAGCACTTTGAGCGGACCCCAAAAGGAGATCTCTGAGGGACCCTAAATAGGGGGTGGGGGTGGTGCTTGAGCCCTTTGAGGCGGCCCCAAAAGGAGAACTTTTGGGGGACCCCAAGGGGGATCTTTGGGGCACCCCAAATCGGGACAAAAGGAGACCCCAAATCGGGGCAGGGGGGTCTCGTTGAGCCCTTTGAGCGGACCCCAAAAGGAGATCTTTGGGGGACCCCAAATCGGGGCAAAAGGAGACCCCAAATCGGGGCAAAAGGAGATCGTTGGGGGACCCTAAATCGGGGTGGGGGCGCTGTTTGAGCCCTTTGAGGCGGCCCCAAAAGAAGAACTTTCGGGGGACCCCAAGGGGGATCTTTGGGGGGTCCAGCTGAGCCCCGGGGGGACCCCAAAAGGAGAACTTTGGGGGACCCCAAGGGGGATCTTTGGGGTACCCCAAATCGGGACAAAAGAGGATCTCTGAGGGACCCTAAATAGGGGCGGGGGGGTCTCGTTGAGCCCTTTGAGCGGACCCGAAAAGGAGATCTTTGGGGGACCCCAAATTGGGGCACGGGGGGGTCTCGTTGAGCCCTTTGAGAGGACCCCAAAAGAAGAACTTTTGGGGGACCCCAAGGGGGATCTTTGGGGGACCCCAAATCGGGGTAGGGGGGTCTCGTTGAGCCCTTTGAGGCGGCCCCAAAAGAAGAACTTTTGGGGGACCCCAAGGGGGATCTCTGAGGGGTCCAGCTGAGCCCCGGGGGGACCCCAAAAGGAGATCTTTGGGAGACCCCAAATCCGGGCAGGGGGGTCTCATTGAGCCCTTTGAGGCGGCCCCAAAAGAAGAACTTTTGGGGGACCCCAAGGGGGATTTTTTAGGGGTCCAGCTGAGCCCCGGGGGGACCCCAAAACCTTCGAGGGGTCCCCGGGGGGGGCGGAGGGCGCGTCTTACCC
>NW_026627866.1:1441-2477 GCF_030028575.1 Malurus melanocephalus
GGGGGCGAACCTTGCAGGCCACCCTATGGGGGCATTTCTTGCCCAGCCCCAGGGGCGGGGAGATCACGCGCAACAAACTGTACATGTCCCGGTAGTGGATGCGCCCGCTGCAAGAGACACAGGTTAGTGGGGTGGAGACCCCCGGGACCACCCGGGACAGCCCCGGGAAAACCCGGGACAGCCCGGGAAAACCTCCGGGAAAACCCGGGAAAACCTCCGGGACAATCCCGGGACACACCCGGGACAGCCCGGGAAAACCTCCGGGAAAACCTCCGGGACCCCCGGGAAAACCTCCGGGACAGACCCGGGACCCCTGGGACACAGGTTAGTGGGGCGGAGACCCCCGGGACCCCCGGGACAACCCGGGACACCTCCGGGACACCCCGGGACAGCCCGGGAAAACCCCGGAAAACCTCCGGGACACACCCGGGACACACCCGGGACACAGGTTAGTGGGGTGGAGACCACCGGGACCACCGGGACAGCTCCGGGACAACCCGGGACAGACCCGGGATACAGGTTAGTGGGGCGGAGACCCCCGGGACCACCGGGAAAACCTCCGGGACAATCCCGGGACAACCCGGGACAACCCGGGACACACCCGGGACACAGGTTAGTGGGGTGGAGACCCCCGGGACCCCCGGGACAACCCGGGACACACCCGGGACAATCCCGGGAAAACCTCCGGGAAAACCTCCGGGACACAGGTTAGTGGGGTGGAGACCCCCGGGACCACCGGGACACCCGGGACAGACCCGGGACACACCCGGGACAACCCGGGAAAACCTCCGGGACACCCGGGACACAGGTTAGTGGGGTGGAGACCACCGGGACCCCCGGGACAGCCCGGGATACACCCGGGACAACCTCCGGGACACCCCCGGGACACAGGTTAGTGGGGCGGAGACCCCCGGGACAGCCCGGGAAAACCTCCGGGACACCCGGGAAAACCCGGGACAACCTCCGGGAAAACCTCCGGGACACAGGTTAGTGGGGTGGAGACCCCCGGGAAAACCCGGGACAGCCCGGGAAAACC
>NW_026627867.1:0-1574 GCF_030028575.1 Malurus melanocephalus
CTACGAGAGGGCAGAGAGCTGGGAGGCAGCTGAGCGAGGCAGTGCTGGCCTTCAGGCTCACCTCCACAAGGAATGCCAGGAAGGGCAGATCCCAGCGTGGGTTCCCTGTTTTGAGCAGCACAAGCAGAGCATTGCTGTGCTTTCAGGAAGCTACTCTTCAAAACTTGCAGCATTCCAAGCTACTTGGCCCTCCATGGATACTCCCCAAGGAATCCCTCAGAGCTGCCTTCAGATCCCACTCAAGTTAGCTCTTCTAAATTCCAGGGCCTTCAGTGTGCTCAGCAAGACCTTTATGAGCACAGTGTTGTGGAACTGGATCTTCAGGACAGGGATCTTTCCAGCCTGATCTGCCCTTGTTCCTCGGTGTCTCTGCACAAAACACAGGGCAGAAGAGAATGGCAGGAGAGGTCTGCCTGTCCCAAGGCTCAGGTTTTGTGTGGCTTCAGCTCCACAGAAGTGCAGGTAAAACAAAGAATCCAAACTGTTTATTAAGGCAGGGCGAAGCAAAGGGATGAGTTGGGAGGGAAAAACCAGGATCATCAGGGTCTGAGGGCTGGAGTGATCAACAAGGAGGGACAGGGAAGAAGCCAAGTGAGCTTCCCACAGGCTCAGTTGCACCCATCATCAGCTGTGCCTGGAGCTCCAGAGGCAGTGGGAGGTGGTGTCCTCTTTCACTGTCTCCTGCTACTCTTCTTGGGTTGCTGGTTCACTGGATCCAGAAGACCACCATAATTCTTCAGCTCTTTGGGCAAACTGGACTTGAATTTGCTGCTTGTAGCAGGATGGGCTGGTGTCTTTCTCTGGGGCTTGAAGGGCTGGAAGACAGAGGAACGCAGCCACTGTCAGAGCCCAGATCTGTGGCAATCCAAGGAGACCCTTCTGCCAGGGCCATCCTGGCCAGCTTGTGCCATGGCCAGGAGAGCGAAGGGACCAGGAGCTTCAGGTGGAAGGTGCTGGCCACGAATCCCCACGTGTCCCTGAAATCTCTGTGTGCTCCACCCATGCCACCCCTCGTCCACACGGGAGCAGAGCCCTCCTCACCCGTGGCAGTGATGGCAGCACCCTCCGCCAGCCCCCGCTGGCAGCCCGCTGCCCTCACTCACCCTCACTGAGAACCTGGAGCTTTTCCTTTTGCCCCATCCTGAGCACACTGGCCATCCCTGGGAACAGAGAGCGAGTCACGGCCCCAGCGGCACAGCTGGGGCCCCGACACCTCAGCCCCCGAATTCTGGGAACATTGTCTGATTAATTCTAAACAGAAATTTACATTCTTGCTTAGAACTTATTTTAGACAGAAACCAATATAAGAGAAAAACAATAAGGAAAAAAGAAAACAAGAAAATAAGGAAGTTTCMGTTTTTCCTTTTCAAATGGTTTCTGCCATGCCTTTTGTTCAGCTGGTGCCAAACCACAGTCCAGGTTCTCCCATGGAATGGACTTGCCAGCCACAAACAAACAAAAAACAAAATATAGGAAAAAAACAAAGAATACCCCAAAACCCCACAAGCAACCAAATAACCCCAACAACTTTCTAACAGAAATTCAAGGGCTTAAATTCCTTGTGAATTTAAATT
>NW_026627867.1:2769-3903 GCF_030028575.1 Malurus melanocephalus
ACTAAAATTTCACCCTTTTCTCTAAATTCTTAAGTGATATTTAACAAAAAGAGAACTTTTAAGAGTTCTGCATGTCCTGAACGCCCAGGGGCTACTCAAATGCATTGAAAACATAAGTTTACCTTGATCATTGTCTCTCACATTTATGACAACTCTGTAACTTAATGTCTCTCTGACACTCTTGTGTCCCCCTTTTATCTTTCCTTTTGTTCTGTCTCTCTCCCCTCACATTTACTGTTAAATAAATCCACACCACTGACAATGGTCACTGCTGACCTTCTCCTCACTGCCTCCTCCTCTGAGGAGGTTGTGGTTCCTTCTGAAGGAACTCTTGGAAATTTGGGCACAGCCTTCTCTGAGGGGGGTTGAGGGAGAACTTTTTTGGGAGGGAAATGGCTGTCCTGGGCAGCCAGTGTAAAGAAAATATTTTGTTGTCCTTTTTAAAACAGTTTGTCAGTCACCCCTCTGCCCCTGGGGGGGACTTGGTGTGAGAAAATCGGGATAGGGAGCACTTGGTTACTCCAAGATCTGCAAATGAAATAATGCTATCTTTGAAAGACTTTTACTTTCAGTTAATGTGGAAAATCAAAGAAGGCTTCAGTCAGAGGAACTGCTTTCTCCTGAACATGATCATGTCCAAAGGTTTCATGGACAGCTTTGGAATGAGAATGAGAGAGAGAATTTTATAGGAAGAATTGAGGGACATAGAACCTGTAACATTCTCTGAAACAGTCTCATAACTCAGACCTTTGATGTATTCAGCAGAGTTGAGAGAATCTGAAAGAATCTGCTCTGACAAAGTGACACAATATTTGCATTGACATCTGATGACAAGAAATTACCATGTTGATCCTTAATTAAAACCAGCACAKGTCAGCAAACTGCTACCACAACGGTGACATGTATGGACACAGAAATATTAAATCTGGCCATAAATCAGGTGARATTGAAATYCAGTCCATGGCAATGCAGGGGGATGCTGAGAAGGTGKGTKGAGAGCAATGAGTCAAAATCACTGGAGCAAATACATGCTATCTGTAAGGCACACAGGGTTATTTCCTTGCCCCAGGACAAGCAGAAGCCTGCTAAAAACCTTTAAAGTAAACTGGCTCAAGTGGCTAAAGCACTCCCTAA
>NW_026627868.1:0-994 GCF_030028575.1 Malurus melanocephalus
TTTGCACTCAATGCCTGAGCAAAAACCCCACAAAGAGCAGCCCACCCAGTTGGAGAAGCTGGGAGAACTTAAAAGAGCCACCAGAGAAGCTCTTTTGGGACCCCATGCCCCTGGAGAGGAGGGCTGGCTCTTTAGGAAAGCTGAATTCAGATTACAGTCTGTTTCCAGCTGCACGTCCAATAAAGCAGATTAATCCACTTCTCCCCAGCTCAGTGCAGTCAGACGGGCTGGATTTTAATATTCCTTTGTAGCTACAGTTGTTCCTGCACCCAGAATGAGGTCAGCTGGATTTATTGCTTGCTGAGATGATGAGAACACTTGGAGATGGAATAATTCTTTCTGTTTTAATGGTGAGGTCTATTGTGCATGACTTTTTTGGTTTTATTCCCAGCAAGGACCGATAAAACTCAGTTGACTTTGGCATTTAGTGTCCCTTTCAGAGAGCTGTCAGGGCARCACAGCCAGAGAGAAATCTTCTCTCAGCTCTTCTCTTGTCCTGAGGTATTCTGTATCACCTCAGGTCATTCCTGGCAATAAAAACCAGCTCCTCTGCAGCCAGATGGTGCCTRTTGCTTATCCTCTCCCTTGAATTCAAATGGGCCGTTTTGGTGATTTCTGGTCTGACTCCAGGACCACATTTAAATGGGATCTGYACTGCTACTTACAATGGATTTACTGTGAGTTTGAGTAGAATTAATGAGGGACCTGAAAATCGTCAAGGGTCTGCAGGAAAGGCTTACATGAATTTGAGTAACGTGGGATTCTTAAATACACCCTTGAGACTGGTTTTTCCCCCCAGAGTCTGTGGTGCACCACTTTAGCAGAGTAATAAACCATAAACATCTCAATGTTCCTTGAGTTTCATTAAATATTTTGGGCGACTGCAGCTGAGCAGAGAGGGATTATGTTTATATAATTCTAGTCCCTGCTTGCAGGTGATRCATTTACAGGGGGCTGTCAGTGAAGTGAGGTTGGGATGTGGCTGGTCAGACTG
>NW_026627868.1:2915-4159 GCF_030028575.1 Malurus melanocephalus
CCTCTCCAGCTCAGTTCAGATTTTTGCCACTTTGGAGCACGAGTGTGTGTAGTGGATGTCAGACCGAGTCAGACYKGACTTTTCTGCTGCTTTAAATTTGCTAAACCTGCATGCAACAATCACCACGCACACTGATGGAGAGGTGCAAAGTGAAGGAACCAAATGCTCCTTGAAAACTGCTGTAATCAGCAAGATATCCTTAAAATGTGTTTGCTTTAAAGGTCAGTTCCCACTTTTTGCTCTGWATAAATGTGATCCTTACGCATTTTGACCTGCTTGGGATATTTRTTTCTTATTGCAAGCTCCTCAGAGCCATCAGAGTTTTGATCCTGAGGACATTTCTGTTTAGCAGAVCAGCATGAAAACACAAACACACTTAACATTCTGGGTTTGTAACACCAGGATGGGGATCTGCTTGTAGGTAGGGGGAAATATCACCAGATCTTCATTTCCTGTGTACCTCCCGACACAACGAGATTTCCTGGGAGGCTTCCACAAGAATTTGAAGCCTAATTCTCAATCATCTAATTCGACTCCCTGGAGATGAAGTTTGTCAGAAAATATTGAACACTAAGGAACAGGAATGGAACTAAGGCAATGAACTGCGTGCCCCTTGCTTAATAAAAAGAAATTGTRGCAAGGGAGAGAGGAATGTAAATATCAACTTGTTTTCGGTGGAAGGCTACAGTTATACAGAAATTAAGTGGTGATTTAAACTTCCTGATCTTGTAGAATCCTGCAACTCTCAGCAAAATTGCAAACTACTTGGATCTCAGGCTGTGCAACCACACGTGGTTGGGGGTTTTTCCTTTTTTTGACTTTCAGTCAACCGCTGGCAAATGCCTTTATTTTCTGTTGTGTCTTGCAGCCTCCTGAAACGTTTTTTGCCATTCCCAAACTCAGATTTTGAGTCCCATCTGTCTTGATGAGAATGTTTCTTGTTATCAAATGCCTGCAGCAAAACAAAAAAAGGAAGAGTCTCCCCAATTTAGCCTTTAGTAAGTGCTATCCATGGTACATCTTAGTTACAGTTGTCCTGACTTTCAGTCTCTCTGCTCTTGCAGGCCTCATTGTGCTTCTCTCAAGATTGAATTTTGCTGATGAAGTAAAAGAATTAAAAACAATAGGATATTCCCTTAGCTCCCAAAWTTAAAAAAGAACAGAATCCATACTACTGCTAGCAAGAGCTTTAGAAAACTGTTCTTTTTCATACCTAGCACAGCTGACCAAATATGCTTCCAAAT
>NW_026627869.1:0-1105 GCF_030028575.1 Malurus melanocephalus
AATTCACCCAGTTTGGGGAGTCCAAACCACACCAAAATAAATAAAATTCACCCAGTTTGGGGAGTCCAAACCCCACTAAAATAAATAAAACAATTCACCCAGTTTGGGGAGTCCAAAACACAACAAAATAAATAAAACAATTCACCCAGTTTGGGGAGTCCAAATCACATCAAAATAAATAAAATTCACCCAGTTTGGGGAGTCCAAACCACACCAAAATAAATAAAACAATTCACCGAATTTTGGGAGTCCAAAGCACAACAAAATAAAAAAAATTCACCCAGTTTGGGGAGTCCAAACCACACCAAAATAAATAAAATTCACCCAGTTTGGGAGTGCACACCACATCAAAATAAATAAAACAATTCACGCAGTTTGGGGAGTCCAAACCACACCAAAATAAATAAAAGAATTCACCCAGGGTGGGGAATCTAAAACACATCAAAATAAATAAAATTCACCCAGTTTGGGGAGTCCAAACCACACCAAAATAAAACAATTCACCCAGTTTGGGGAGTCCAAACTACATCAAAATAAATAAAACAATTCACCCAGTTTGGGGAGTCCAAACGACACCAAAATAAATAAAATTCACCCAGTTTGGGGAGTCCAAACCACACCAAAATAAATAAAACAATTCACCCAGTTTGGGGAGTGCAAACCACAAATAAATAAAACAATTCACACAATTTTGGGAAGTCCAAACCACACCAAAATAAAAAAAATTCACCCAGTTTGGGGAGTGCACACCACATCAAAATAAATAAAATTCACCCAGTTTGGGGAGTCCAAACCACACCAAAATAAATAAATAAAATTCACCCAGTTTGGGGAGTCCAAACCACAAATAAATAAAACAATTCATCCAGTTTGGGGAGTCCAAACCACACCAAAATAAAAAAAATTCACCCAGTTTGGGGAGCCCAAACCACGTCAAAATAAATAAAACAATTCACCCAGTTTGGGGAGTCCAAACCACACCAAAATAAAAAAAATTCACCCAGTTTGGGGAGTCCAAAGCACACCAAAATAAATAAAAATAATTCACCCAGTTTGGGGAGTCCAAACTACACCAAAATAAATAAAATTCACCCAGTTTGGGGAG
>NW_026627869.1:3393-4390 GCF_030028575.1 Malurus melanocephalus
TTTTTTTTCATCTTCATTTCATTTTTTTTTTCATTAATTTGTCGTTTCTTCATCTGAATTTTTTTCATCATTCTTTGAACAAGACAGCCCTCAGTTCCCTCCCTGCTTTGCTGAGGAGCAGCCAAGAGCACACGGGGATGGTGATGGGGAATGGGGCAGCTCCTGTCCCAAAAATCAGAGAAATGAGGGAGGAGAAGGTTCCAGACCTGCCAGGGCAGGAGCTGCTCCAGAGAAATTCGGTTCAAAACTGCTGAGAAGCTGATCTGGAGTTTTTCTGTGAATAGGGAATGGTGCTTGTAAGGCCTGGATTGCAGGAACATTCATATTTATGTATAAAAACAAATTTATCCCATCCCTGGAACGTTCCAGGCCAGGCTGGACGGGGCTCTGAGCACTCTGGGGTGGTGGAAGTGTCCCTGTCATGTCAGGAGTGGGATTGGATCAGGTTTAAGGTTCCTCCCATCCCAAACTCTCCTGGAATTCCGTGATTTCCCCATTTTTCCATGCAGTGCTCTGAACACCCCAAAATTGCTGCTTTTTGTTGTGATTGACTCTGTTCGGGCACACAGAGATTTCTGCTGGAATTATTTCTGTTTTTGGGACAGGAGGCTCAGCCCCAGCACCCCCTGTCCCCATCCCTTGGTTTTACTGTGCAGCCAAAATCTCGTGTGGAGCCGCCCCTGTGCCACGGGGTCTGCAGCTCTGGGTGAGCCCCAATCCTACTGGAGCTGAGCCACCAGCCCTCATTGCCCCCAATTCCTCCATTTCCCCCAATTCCTCCATTTTCCTCCATTTTCCTCCATTTTCCCCATTTCCAGCATTTCCTTGGGGATGAGGGCACATTTCCATCATTTCCGTGGGGCCGTGGGCACATTTCCCCATTTCCCACATTTCCTTCATTTCCCCCATTTCCCCCATTTCCCCCAATTCCTCCATTTTCCTCCATTTTCCTCCATTTTCCCCATTTCCCTGCATTTTCCTCCATTTCCCTCATTTC
>NW_026627870.1:0-1172 GCF_030028575.1 Malurus melanocephalus
AACGTGATCTGGGGACACGGGGACAGCGCTGGCACCACAGAAAACCCCCAAAATCACAGAAATCATACAAAAATTGCAGAAAAATCACAGAAATCACAAAAATCACAGAAAAATCACAGAAATCACAAAAATCACAGAAATCACACAGAGCCAGGAAATCCCAAAATCACAGAAATCATACAAAAATTGCAGAAATCACAAAAATCACAGAAACCCCACAGAGCCAGGACATCCCAAATCATAGAAATCACAGAAAAATCACAGAAATCACAGAAATCCCAGAAATCACAGAAATCACACAGAGCCAGAAATCCCCAAAAATCACAGAAAAATCACAGAAATCACACAGAGCCAGAAATCCCCAAAATCACAGAAAAATCACAGAAAAATCACAGAAATCATGGAAAAATCACAGAAATCACAAAAAATACACAGAGCCAGGACATCCCCAAAATCATAAAAACCATACAAAAATCACAGAAATCACAAAAATCATGCAAAGACCAGAAATCGCATCCCATCCCCACCCAGGTGACATTTGGGGACACTGATGGTGACATTCGGTGACATTTGGGGACATTTGGGGACACTCGGGTGACATTTGGGGACACTGACGGTGACATTGGGGTGACATTTGGGGACACTCGGGTGACACAGAGGTGACATTTGGGGACACAGGTGACACTTACGGTGACACCGAAGCGGTAGCAGTCGGGGACACTCCAAGTGACCCTGAAGGTGACACTCAGGTGACATTTGAAGACATTTGGGGACACTCGGGTGACACTGGGGTGACATTTGGGGACACTCACGGTGACACCGAAGCGGTAGCAGTCGGGGATGCTCAGGGGACATTTGGGGACACTTGGGTGACACAGAGGTGACATTGGGGTGACATTTGGGGACACGGGTGACACTCACAGTGACACCGAAGCGGTAGCAGTCGGGAATGCTCAGGGGACAATCAGGGGACACTCGGGTGACATTTGAAGACATTTGGGGACATTTGGGGACACTCAGGTGACATTTGGGGACACTCGGGTGACACTCACAGTGACACCGAAGCGGTAGCAGTCGGGGATTTCGTTGTTGAGCAGCGTTTGGATGTTGATGGCTTTGAGCTGGAACTCGATGGTGACGTTGATCAGCCTGGAGGGGACAGGGACATCACA
>NW_026627870.1:2488-4026 GCF_030028575.1 Malurus melanocephalus
AAAACCCCAAAACAAACAGAAACCCCAAAAACAACCAGGGACGGGCACAAAAACCCCACAAACAACCAAAGATCACAAATTTTAAAGGATTTTGGGGGATTTTGGTGGATTTTGGTGGGATTTTTTTGGATTTTGGTGGATTTTTGGTGGATTTTTTAGGGATTTTGGTGGATTTTTTTGGGATTTTTTTTTTTTTTTTTTGGATTTTGGAGGAATTTTGCGGGGAATTTTTGGGGATTTTAGGGCATTTTGGGGATTTTTTAAGGGATGGTTAGGGGAAATTTGAGGGAATTTGGGGGGGAATTTTGGGGGAATTTTTGGGGGGATTTTGGTGGATTTTTTTGGGATTTTTTTTTTTTTTATTTTTTGGATTTTGATGGATTTTTGGTGGATTTTGGGGGAATTTTGCGTTGATTTTTTTGGGGATTTTAGGGTTTTTGGGGGATTTTTAGGGTTAGGGCTAGGGTTAGGGTTAGGGTTGCATTAGGGTTAGGCTTAGGGTTAGGGTTAGGAATAGGGTTAGGATTAGGGTTAAGATTAGGATTAGGATTAGGGTTAGGGTTAGGCCTGGGTTAGGGTTAGGGTTAGGATTAGGATTAGGGTTAGGGTTAGGTTTAGGGTTAGGATTAGGGTTAGGGTTAGGATTAGGGTTAGGGTTAGGTTTAGGATTAGGGTTCGGGCTAGGGTTAGGATTAGGGTTAGGGTTAGGATTAGGGTTAGGGTTAGGGTTAGGATTAGGGTTAAGGTTGGGGTTAGGGTTAGGATTAGGGTTAGGGTTAGGGTTTCATTAGGGTTAGGGTTAGGTTTAGTGTTAGGATTAGGGTTAGGGTTACGCCTGGGTTAGGGTTAGGGTTTCATTTGGATTAGGGTTAGGGTTAGGGTTTGGGTTACGGTTAGGTTTAGGGGTATTTTTGTGTTTTTGGGACTGACCGGTGGAACTGTAGGGTGAAGTTGCCGTCGCTGCCGTTCAGCGCCGGCGGCCGCGGATCCCCAGGATGGACCAGGAGACACTCTGGGGGGTCGGGATCGGGGTCAGGGACAGCCGGGACCCCAAAACCACTGGGGATTCCCAAATTCTAAATCCCAGACCCCAAAATCCCAAAATCCCAGACCCCAAAACCACTGGGGATTGCCAAATCCCAAATCCCAATCCCCAAAATCCCCTTTTCCCAAACCCCAAAACCACCAGGGCTTCCCAAATCTCAGACCCCAAAATCCCGAAATCCCTATCCCCAAAATTACTGGGGCTTCCTAAATCCTAAATCCCAAACGCCCTGGGACCATCAAAAACCCCAATACCAAAATCCCAAACTACACCCCAAAATCCTGCACCCCACACCCCAAAACCCCAAACTCCCAAACCCCAAAATCCCCAAACCCCAAACTCCATAAACCCCAAACCCCACAAACCCCGCACCGGTGACGACGCGCGGGTCGATGTCGAAGGTGTCGTTGTCGGGGTCGATGTCCCCGCGGCGGAAATAGCGCTGACACAGCCGGAGCGCGGGGACATCATTGGGGACATCGTTGGGGACATC
>NW_026627871.1:0-1207 GCF_030028575.1 Malurus melanocephalus
CCGCAGATGGAGCGGCCGCAGCTGCGCCGGAGGAACCGCGGGGAATGAGAAAAACCCGGGGGGAGCGCGGCTGGGGGACATCTTCATCATCTTCATCATCTTCATCATCTTCATCATCCTCATCTTCCTCATCTTCATCATCCTCATCTTCATCTTCATCATCTTTATCGTCATCTTCTTCATCTTCATCATCATCCCGGGAGGGATTGTGGGGAATGAGGAGGGAAAAACCCAGGGGGAGCGCGGCTGAGGCTCCTCATCTTCATCATCATCATCATCATCTTCATCATCTTCATCTTCATCATCGTCATCTTCAACATCTTCATCATCATCATCTTCATCATCCTCATATTTATTATCTTCATCATCCTCATCATCCTCATCCTCATCTTCATCATCTTCATCATCCCCGTCCCTTCCCGGCTGCACCCGGAGGGACCGCGGGGACTGAGGAGGGAAAACCCAGGGGGAGCGCGGCTGGGGCACCTCATCTTCATCATCCTCATCTTCATCTTCATCTTCATCTTCATCATCGTCATCATCTTCATCCTCATCCTCATCCCGGGAGGGACCGCGGGGAATGAGGGAGGGAAACCCGGGGGCAGCGCGGCTGGGGCTCCTCATCTTCATCATCCTCATCTTCATCATCTTCATCTTCATCATCATCATCTTCAACATCTTCATCATCATCATCATCTTCATCCTCATCTTCATCCTCATCATCTTCATCCCGGGAGGGTCCGCGGGGAATTTGGGCGGGAAATCCCGCGGGGAGCGGGGCCCGGTCCCGTCCTCATCATCCTCATCCTCATCCTCATCCTCATCCTCATCATCATCATCCTCCTCTTCTTCATCTTCATCCTCATCCCGCCCCCGCTGCTTCCCGGGAATCTCCACAAGGAATCCCTTCGGGAATTCCCGCCGGGAAAGCGGCCCGGCCTCATCCTCATCATCCTCATCATCTTCATCCTCATCCTCATCCTCATCTTCATCTTCATCCTCCTCCTCCTCGTCATCCCGCCCCCGCCGCTTCCCCGGCGCTTTTGGGAGCCGGAAATTTGGGAATGGCCGAGCGAGGGGAAACTTTGGGATGGGAAAAGGGGATGGGGGAAAAAAGGGAATGAAAAAAAAAAAGGATGGGAAAAGCAGCGGCTGGGGTTGGGAATGCTCCTCTTCCTCTTCCTCTTCCTCTTCCTCTTCCTCTTCC
>NW_026627871.1:2540-3915 GCF_030028575.1 Malurus melanocephalus
CGGGAATTCGGGAATTCGGTCCCTCGAGCGGGAATTCCCGGTGCATCCCACGCCCGGACGGGGTCAGAGCTCGGGATTTTGGGATTTTGGGATTTTGGGATTTTGGGATTTTGGGATTTTGGGAACGGTTTCGGGTTTTAATCCCGGATCCGAACGAACTCCCGGGCTGAGCTCCCCCAAAGCTTTTCCTTGGCGCGGAATTCCCGCTCCCAGCGCCTCCTTTCCCGGTTTTTTGGGGTTTTTTTTTGTTTGTTTTTTGGGGGTTTTTTTTGTGTTTTGGAGGGTTTTTTTGGTTTTTTTTTTGTCCCTTCAAATTAGGGGAAAGCGCTCCGTTCCCAAATGCAGCCGCTCCAAGGATTCCCAAATCCAGCCCCGATTTGTCCCAGTCCCGCCTCCGGCAAATCCCCGGGAATTTTTCCCTCCATTCCCGACCCGTCCGTGACGATATTCCCGAGAATTGTCCCGATAATTTTTCCCGGTGATTTTCCCCAGTGATTTTCCCTGCAAATCCCAAACTTGTCCCGCACTCCAAAATCAGCCCCAAATTTCCTTTCCCGAAGCTCCCACAGAGCCGCTTCCAAAAGCAGCGGGACCGAGTCCCTTCCCGGGAATCCCGAGCCTTTCCCGGGAATTCCGAGCCTTTTCCCGGGAATTCCGAGCTGGTCCGAGCCTTTCCCGGGAATTTCGAGCCGCTCTGAGCCTTTTCCCGGGAATCCCGAGCCTTTTCCCGGGACTCCCGAGCGTTTCCCGGGAATCCCGAGCGTTTCCCGGGAATCTCGAGCCGGTCCGAGCCTTTTCCCGGGAATTTCGAGCCGCTCTGAGCCTTTTCCCGGGAATCCCGAGCCTTTTCCCGGGAATCCCGAGCCGGTCCGAGTCTTTTCCCGGGAATCCCGAGCCGCTCTGAGCGTTTTCCCGGGAATCCCGAGCCTTTTCCCGGGAATCCCGAGCCGGTCCGAGCCTTTTCCCGGGAACCCCGAGCCTTTTCCCGGGAATTTCGAGCCGGTCCGAGCGTTTTCCCGGGAACCCCGAGCCTTTTCCCGGGAATTTCGAGCCGGTCCGAGCCTTTCCCGGGAATCCCGAGTCGGTCCGAGCCTTTCCCGGGAATCCCGAGTCGGTCCGAGCCTTTCCCGGGAATCCCGAGCATTTTCCCGGGAACCCCGAGCCGGTCCGAGCCGTTTCCCGGGAATCCGGACCCAAATTCCCGCCCAAACCCCGTTTTTCCACCCCTTTCCCACCCCCGACCCCCGAAAAGCCGCCGTACCCCAAATCCCGCGGGCGTTCCCGCGCTCCGGGGTTCGGGGGGCGCCTCGGGCATTCCCGGGGTTCGGAGCGCGCTCCGTTCATCCGTCCATGGAGGGGCTCAAACTTTCCCGGG
>NW_026627872.1:0-209 GCF_030028575.1 Malurus melanocephalus
AAACAGCAAAGTGAAGGCAGGAGGGGAACACAAACCATTCCTGGGAACACAAAGCATTCCTGGGAAAGGGGAACACAAACCATTCCTGGGGAAGGAAACACAAACCATTCCTGGGGAAGGGAACACAAACCATTCCTGGGGAAGGGAACACAAACCATTCCTGGGAACACAAACCATTCCTGGGAAAGGGAACACAAACCATTCCTGGG
>NW_026627872.1:2914-3870 GCF_030028575.1 Malurus melanocephalus
TGGAATTTAGCCTTTCTTTGATTTTTAAAATCAGTTGGAATTTAGCCTTTTTTGGGGATTTCCAAGCACACTTTGAAACTGTTCCATTCTTTTCCTTTTGAGGGATTTGGGGTGGGAGAGGCCACCTCCTCAGCAGCTCTTGACCTTAATTTGGGAATCCAGCAAACAGGGAAAACACCCCTGAAGTGCCACTGTTGAACCCTCAGGGTTTTACTCAGCTGACCCCAAAAATGTCCCCCCAAAAATCCCCCCCTGCTCTGAATGTCATGGCTATTGAGGCTGGGAAAGGCTGCCAAGATCAGCAGTTCCCATATTTGAGGTGGCAGACAAAGCCTGGATTAAACCCCACAATGTCAGAGATGTGACAGCCTCCTCTGGGTCTGGCCTTGCTGTGCTTTCCCCACATTTCCAGTCAAGCTGTTGAACTATTTTTGCCAGTGCCCAGGTTGAAAATTGCCATTTTTTTTCAAAAATATCAGTCCCAGGTTTAAGATTTTACAGAGCACATCCCAGGTTTACCAGCAGTGTTTGAATGGTGAAACTCTGCCCTGGTCCCAGCTTTKCCCTGCTGCCAAATCCCCTCCCAGAGGTTCTTCCACCCTCTGTCCCTGCAGTGGAAATGTTTCCTCCTCATCCCCAGGAGCTGTGAGCACCAACAATTCCCTGCACTTGGTGAGAATTGTTCCCAATTTTAATTGTAAGGAACAATTAAAATACAAATAAACAGACTTGGTCCTGCTCCAGGATGAGCTGATCTGGTGGCACTGGGAGGTGCCCCAGAGATTGGGGTTTGGCAGGGATTGGGGGCAGGGAATGGGAAAATATTCCAGTAATGGACAGGATGAGGGAAAGTTTTGTTCCTGTGCAGCCAGGAACTAAAAAAAGCTCCTGGGGAGCTGCTGCCTGATCCCAGCCCAGCCCCAAACCCCTCCAGGAACACCCAAACTGGGGAGGCA
>NW_026627873.1:0-4128 GCF_030028575.1 Malurus melanocephalus
TGAGCAGGGAAATGGATCCTTTGGAAGAGCTGCCCTGCAGGAAAACCTGGATAGGTTGGAAGTGTAGACTAACAAGAACTTTATGACATTCAACAAGTGTGAAACCTTGCCCCTGGGAGAACATGATCTGGGAGTGCAGAACAGGCTGGGAACAGCTTTTTGGAAAGGGACCTGGGAGTTCTGGTGGACACCAAGCTCTGAGGAGTGAACAGGGCACTGCTGAAGCTCAGAAAGCCACGAGGATGCTGGGCTGCACCGACAGGGACAGTGGAGATAAAGAAATCATTATTACACTCTTCTCAGTGCTTGTCAGACCATGCTAAAATACTGTATTTAGTGTTGGTCACCCCCTGTGGAAAATTATGTGCTCAGGTGGGAAAAAGTCCATGAAAAAGACACAAAAAAAAGAACTGAGAATCTTTCCATATGAGGAAAGGCTTTAGGAACTGGTTTTTTTTCAGCCTTGAGGAAAGATGGTTTAGGGGAAGAACTTTTCACCATTCCTGAAGGTAAGGCACTACAAAGGAGATGGAAACTCTCTTTTTACAAGGATTCACATGGAAAAAACAAAAGGCAAGAGAGGTTGGTTCCTTAAGGTCCCTTTCATCCTGGTATTCTGTGATTCTGTGATTAATTGGCAATAAATGTTAATTGACAATTATTCTAATTTCAGTCATGGGAGCCAGCTTCCTCTATATATTCCTGAGTAAGCCATTTGACTGCCCTGAGAAGGTTTGGTCTCAAATTCTTCCCCCATCTGAGGGATCTGACTCATCCTCAGTTCCAGCTCTGACAGCATCAGACAGAAGAATATTGGGAGGCCAGAAAGCAGCTAATGATGCAAAGCTTCCTGGGGGTAAAAAAAAAGAATTCTAAAACAGCCTAGGCACTCAGAAATTTGGAGTCACATAGACACATTCTGCTGAAGAATCCTGGGTCACTAATCTTCCCTTTTACCAGAGCACCTCTGCAATTGGATTCCAGTGCTCCTTTCCCAGCAGAGAGAGGCAGCATCAGACACCAGACATGGGGAAAGTGGGGTGGATGTGCGGAGGGGGGAAGGGAAAGAAAGTAATTTAGCATCTGGCGAGATGGATTGTGAGCATACAGAAGATGTTATGCTATTAAGACTTCTCTCAGTCTCCCTTTCCCTCTCTCTCCTTCTTTTATTAAAGGCCTAGGCAATTTAGAAATGGAGACTGTATCCCACTTAATAGCCTCGCTGTTAATCTTCTCACCAGTCAGCTCTCAGCTCTAAGTATCGAACGCACGAAAACCCTCCTCCTGTCACCAGCTGTGGTTAGGGAGTGACTGTCCTCAGGGGCTCCAAGCCTTAAAAATAAATAAATAAAAGAAAATTCACCGCTGAGAAAAGGCAATAACAGGAGTCTGCTGTTGTCTAACCTGCCATATAAATGAAACAATCAAAGAAGACAACAAAGGAAACTCCACTAACATCCAGAGGCAAAAACAGTTTGCTGTAATATATCCTGTCTTGAGGAACTATTTTTAGGCAAGCCCCTCTTTTTTTTTTTTTTTTTTTTTTTTTTTTTTTTTTTTTTTTTTTTTTTTTTTTTTTTTTTTTTGTATTTTTTTTTTTTTTTTTTAACAGGCACACACAATCTCTTTCTAATTTTGATTAAGAGAGGAGGAAAAACCCAAAACACAACAACTTGAAGATAGGTAGGGAAGAACGTGAAAAGGCAGGTAGCTACAAGAGAGAGCTGAATTAAAACAAACCCTTGTGCTGGTATGAAAGATAAAAATAAAAATTACTTTGAATGTTTAAATAAAAGCAGCTTCTGATCCGAGCACTGCTCAGCTCTCTGAAAACTCAGCCACTGCTGATATTTAATGTTTGTGCTGTGATCACATGTAGGCACTAATGGCCTGAAACCCTGTTGTGTTTGGAGCTGTATCAGCATTGCTGAAAAAGATGTTCTGACCTCAATTTTTTTTTTTCTTAAATATATTTTTATAAATTAATTTTAAACATTTAATATACATAGATACATATACCCGCACTTATGTGAACAAGCACATACACATGTAGTTAGTGCAAACTGTTGTGTATACAAAGCAAATGTTTAAATCTTAAAGATGAATTCTCATCAAAAAAATCTTTCTGCAATTATGGATGGGGATTAATTTTGAGATTTCTGTTTCCAAGCTCAGTTCCTGAGCCAGGATTTGATCAAATAATTATGCATCTCCCAGAGCTAAAAAAAAAAATACCCAAACATTCTCCATTCAGTGTCAAACCCTTAATTAGCAGCACTGGATAAATGAACCTGTCTAGGTGCTTGAGGTCATGTGAGTGATTTGTGGCTGACAGCCCCAACCAGGACCAGACTATGAGGCCAAAATGAGAGCATTCGGCTGTCAGGGACCATCTTTTAGTTCTGCCCCACAAATTATTTGCTGTCTTGGGACTGTCTAACACAATGTGAAGGAGCACGATCACATCCCTCTGTGTTTCTCTATAAATGTCATCCCATCTTCCTTTGGAGGAGACTTCTGCATTTGAGCCCATTGTCCAGGCTGCTGTTATAAGAAAGTGGTTACTTCTCAGGTCTTTTTTCTTCAGGTAAACCTTTCTTCTGTGTGTGACCCCTTTTTCTGCAGGTGACCATACCCCAGAAGTTTTACACCTCTCCATGGATGATTTGCAGAGTTCTGTCTGCAACAACCTCAGCTGTTGACAGATGAACTTCATCCACAGTGTGTTGTGTTTTCACCATTCTTTGACCCAGTTTCAATAGGATAAGTTAATTTTACTCTCTTGAGAGCTTATTCCAGGGCTTGCAGATGGCAGCAATGTTAATTTGAAGTTGACCAGAGGGTTCTCCCTATTAAAACCCCAATCCAACCTTTGCTTGGGAATGTCTCTACCTTGAATACAAAGGTTGATGATTTCTTCACGCATTCCTGAACTGGCCTTTAGAGAAGAACACAACTTAACCTGCTGTTAACTTCCCTGACACCAGCACATGTTCCTTCTGGATTGCCTTTTGGGACATCTGACCATCTCCACTGAATGCATGGAGGATATTATACCCTAAACTGGCCACTCCGGGTGATACATTAAGAACCAAAACCAAAAGTTTTATCCATTCATGCCCTTAGGTCTAGAGGTCGTAGGTTGCCATGTAATGGCCTCGAGCAGAGTCATTGCATAGCAAACCTTCCATATAAATTCCTGTTAATTGGATAACAGCCCTGGGCAAAGCATTAGTTTGTGAGGAACTTTAAATGTAGCTTGGTACACCAGCCAAGCTAGGAACTTTAAATGGCAGCTTGGCGGCACCAGCTCCTTAAAATCTACCAGTCATCTCCTGGAAAGTTGTTTAACAAAAATAGAGCTTCAGAAAAAAATAAAAAAGTTTCTGTTGTTGGCAGTTTTGGCTGAGAGCCAAAGTTCTACAACAGTTTTCTTGCTGCTGGGAATAAAAATTGCTGTCCACAACTGTCAGTACTTGGGAGAAATTTGACTTTTTTTTTTGTGAGAGGTTTCTGGAAGAGCATAATTCTACAGATTTCCATAGAAATATCTTCATGTTGAAGATACAAATCTTTTAGATAGGGTCATTGCTAATTAATAGGTCATCTTTATTAAAGATTAGCCCATTTTTTGCCATGCCCAGTGGGTAAATATTGGGCACACCACCCTCTCTCATATCCTCTATTACTGCACTTATAAGTATTTATAATTCAGAAGCCTTACATCCACAGCACACTTATTCCTGCTATTAATCATTCACCAGCCTTTGATAAAATCTTGAGAAACCCATCCCTTTACATAAAGACTGATCAGCAGATTGACAGATCAGTGCAAATGAAGTTGGGAGCAGGAGCTCACACCTCACGAGTGATAATGGGATGATTGAGGTGTAAAAGTTGACTTTGACAAATGGGTTTGAAAAGTCTTAGGGGGATGAAACAGGGGCATCCTTTGGCTGGTTATTGCTACCAAAACAAACTGATGTTTCTAAGTTGCAATGGTCCAGCAGCTGCAGGGATTCTATGATTCTGTGACAGGATTCTATAATTATATGATATTCAAATGGTTCTGTTCTGAGCTGTTTGTCTCCTGACTAGGCCAACACTGGTTTTACCTCCCTGCTGATG
>NW_026627874.1:0-1055 GCF_030028575.1 Malurus melanocephalus
GGCAGGCCCAAAAGGCATCTTTTAAATCTATTACACTGTACTATGTATCATGTGGTCCCAGCTGGCTTAAGATAGTATAGGGGTTAGCCACTATTGGGAATCGTTCAACAGTCTTTTTATTTATCTCCCTCAAGTCATGGACCAATCTATAACTGCTGTCTGGTTTCTTAACTGGCAGAATTGGTGTGTTATAGGGAGACATACATGGTTCTAGGATACCTTGCTCTAATAGCCGTTTTATCTCCGGTTGGAGACCCCTCCTGCCATCCTCAGAGATTGGATATTGCTTTATTTTGACTGGCATCTCTGGGTCCTTAAGGGTGACTGTAAATGGTGCAATATTAAGCTTACCTACGGTGTCCAGTGTATACCATACTTGTGGGATAATTTGCTGCTCATCCTGAACAGACAGCAAGTATATTTTAATCTGTAACCCATTCCCCTTTACCTGGAGCCCAATACCCAATTCAATCATTAAATCCCGTCCTAATAAGTTAAACTCAGCCTCTGGTAATAACAATAACGATCCCATCCCCAATTTGGATGATGTTTTTAATATTACATCTTTAATAATAGGTACCTTAAAAGGTTCCCCCTTTGCTCCAATTACTTGTATTGTGTCCTTAGAAATTTTGCAACCAAGTGGCAAGGATTGAATGGTTGATTGTTCTGCCCCTGAGTCCACGAGGAACTCAAATTCTTGTTGCTGGGGTCCTACTTTCAATTTTATCAAGGGCTCATCGATCTTATGTGACCCCAGCAAATAGAGCCCCTGACACCCCTAATCCTCCACAAACATCTTATCTGCTATTCTTTCCCTGCAATTCTTTTTTAAATGTCTCTTTCTCTGGCAGTAATAACAGACCACATTGCTTTTCCTTTGCACCTCGGGGCTTCTAGATGATCTCGAGGACTGTTGTTCTGGTTGTGTACCCAAATTTGGTCTTTGTTTTCCTCCCCGTACTGCTGCCACCATCATTCTAACTTGTTTCCTATGACTTTCATCATCCCTTCTTACATATACCCTCTGTGCTTCTCTTAATAATTCATCCAGC
>NW_026627874.1:2114-3064 GCF_030028575.1 Malurus melanocephalus
CCCCTATCCGAGTCACGGCACCAAATTGTGATAGATTGAATCTCAAGAGCCAATTAGAGACTTGAATCCAATTAACAATTTATTAATTGATTAAGCAAGCGAACGGATATTAGTCAGGATACAATGCTAGGTGGATCGCTGGACGGGCTGGGAGGGCACACCGATCTTCCACTCGGCCTAAGACATTCCGCCCAGACCCCGCACGTGGTCCAAGCCCCCTTTTTATACCCCCTCTGTCTCTAGGTGACGTGGTGTTTCTAGAAGTTTCCAGAGATCCTGATTGGTCTGCATTGTGCTGTTACTGGGGTCTTTTGCGGTTGCTCTGACGACTGTTGGTAGGCGGGGTCGTTGGGAGGGAGGAGTCCTCTCTGCACGTTGGCAGCACCCTCCCCCCCAGATACATGAAGGTGTCACAAACTGGGCAAAACTGTGCTGAGGCTACCAAACTGCTTCAACAAAGAATGTGGCAATTTCATGAACCAACTTAACACACAGAGCAGCAGCTTCAGCCCGCAGTTGCTGTTGCTGCTTTGCTTCTCCAGCCTCCTCTCTCTCACAGGCACAGACATCACTCAGCTTTCAAAGCTTTCCACAGGATATCCTCCTTTGCCGGGGTTAATTCCTTATGACCTAGTTCTTTCTGTCAGGAAAGTTAATCCACAACACCAGAGATTTATGTTCAATAAAAAGAGGAGTTWWGTAACTTTATTTGAATAAAGGSAGAGGCCATGGGCATTTCCTGTGGGGTCTCTCAAATTTTTGGGGAAGCAGCCCCCTTTTTTGTTCTATATTCCTGGCCACATCGCCATCTTCCTTTCCTCATTGGCTGAGGTATTCAGAAGGTACAGAGTTCCCCAAGYGCCTGCTYTAGGTCCCYCTCTAATTTGCCCCYCCTTTTTGTAATATAAAAGGAAAAAAAGAACACTGTTCATAATTCCATTGAGTCTTTG
>NW_026627875.1:0-1170 GCF_030028575.1 Malurus melanocephalus
TTTTGGGTTGAAATCCCCAAATTTTGGCTTCAACACAGCAATTTAGTCTGAAATCACCAAAATTTCGGTCCCAAATCCCCAAATTTTGGTCCCAAATGCCCGAAATTTGGTCCCAAATTGCCAATTTTTGCTCTTAAATCCCTGAATTTTGGTCCAAAATTCCCAAATTTTTTTCCCAAATCCCCAAATTTTGTTCCCAAATGCCTGAATTTCAGTCCCAAATCTCTGAATTTTGCTCTGAAATCCCCAAATTTTGGTGCAAAATCACTGAATTTTTTTCCCAAACCTGCGAATTTTTGTCCCAAATTCCCGAATTTTTCTCTGAAATTTTGACATTTTCCCCAGGTTGCAGATTCGGTGTCGCAGCCTCTGCTGGGCTCGCGCCGGGTGACGCTCGTGGGTGGCCCCGGGGACCTCGGGCTGGCCCAGATCCCCCATTTTGGGATGAAATCTCCAAATTTTGGTCCCAAACCTCTGATATCTGGGTAAAACCCCCAAATTTTGGGCTGAAACTCCCAAATTTTGATCCCAAACCCCTGAATTTTGCTCTGAAATCCCCGAATTTTTTTTTCCAAATCCCCGAATTTTGGGCTGGAATCTCGGAATTTTGGGTTAAAATTCCTGATTTTTTGGGTTCTAACCCCCGAATTTTGGCCTGAAACCACCGAATTTTGGTCAAAAATCCCCAAATTTTGGTCCCAAATCCCCAAATTTTGGGCAGAAATCTCCAAATTTTGGTCCAAACTCCCGAATTTTGGTCTGAAATCGATGAATTTCAGTCCCAAACCCCCAAATATTGGTCCAAAAGCCCCAAATTTTGGTCCCAAATCCCCGATTTTTGCTCCCAAATCCCCAAATTTCGGTCCAAAATCACCGATTTTTTTTTCTGAAATCCCGAATTTTTGTCTAAAAATCCTAATTTTTATCCCAAATCGTGGAATTTCTCTCCAGGTTGCAGATTCGGTGTCGCAGCCGCTGCTGGGCTCGCGCCGGGTGACGCTCGTGGGTGGCCCCGGGGACCTCGGGGTGCCCCAAATCCCCCATTTTGGGATGAAATCCCCCAGTTTTGTTCCCAATTCCCCAAATTTCGGTCCTAAATCTCCGAATTTTGTGCCAAAACCCCCAAATTTTGGGCTGAAATGTGGAAATCTTGGTCCCAAATCCCCAAAT
>NW_026627875.1:3900-4495 GCF_030028575.1 Malurus melanocephalus
TCGCAGCCTCTGCTGGGCTCGCGCCGGGTGACGCTCGTGGGTGGCCCCGGGGACCTCGGGGTGCCCCAAATCCCCCATTTTGGGATGAAATCCCCAAATTTGGTCCCAAATCCCCAAACTTTGATCCAAAATATCCAAATTTTGGTCCCAAATCCCCAAAATTTGGGCGGAAACCCCCAATTTTGGGCGGAAATCACTGAATTTTGGGCGGAAATCGCCAAATTTTGGGTTCAAATCCCCAAATTTTGCTCCAAATGACCCAAATTTTGTGCTGAAATTCCTGAATTTGGGTCCCAAAGCCCCGAATTTTGGGCTGAAACCCCTGAATTTTGGGCTCCAACACCGCAAATTTTGGTCCCAAATCCCCAATTTTCAGTCCCAAATCCCTGAATTTTGATCCCAAATTCCCAAATTTTGGTTTCAAATTCTCAAATTTTGGGCTGAGGTCCGTAAATTTCGGCCGAAGTCCCTGAATCTCGGGCTCAAATCCCCAAATTTTATGTCAAAACTCCCAAATTTTAGGTCAAAACTCCCGAATTTTGGTCCCAAATCCCCAAATTTTTGGGTTGAAATCCCCAAATTTTGGCTTCAACAC
>NW_026627876.1:0-1180 GCF_030028575.1 Malurus melanocephalus
CTCACTTTGTCGACGGACAGCCCTGTCCTTCTTATCAGAAACCAGAGACTCCCTTGTCCCTGGGATGTGATAGAATAATATTAGGGTCTGAACACACCCCCTCAGCCCCTGCAAAAAATTAACCCTGTTCTTGGCAGAAACCAGAACATTCATGGTGCTGTGTTGGGAGCAAGGTGAAGAAACCACATCAACATTATTTCAGTAGCATTTTGCCCATTTTGCCCATTACCCTCTAAAGATTCCTGGCTCTAGCACCTTGCTACTTAGCACACCTTCACCTTGTCTGCATTAAAATAAAGTAAATTTGCTGTTGAGTACCGACCCTAAAAGAATGGACACAATGGCTCTTTAACCATCTTCAGAATATCAATMTATAACAATCAACACCTGTTATTTGATAAGAGTGAAACCAAACCCACYAACAATAAATCTAGCCAATTATTTTTCAATATGAATTAACAAAAAAGCAAACTCTGAACACCCTGAACAGCAGTTAGACAATTGCTCTTAGCACAATGGTTTTGTAAAATAGGTGTGTTTGCAGAGTAGGGGAAAAGCTTGGATGAGAGATATGAACATATATTTATATAAAAATAAATATACACACTCTTCATTAGTTCTAGCAACCCTGTTCAAACAGCCCCCATCTTCAAGGATCCCATTTTCATTCATTATCCATGTCTAAGCACCAGGAAAGGATGAGAAAGGTGATATGCTATTGCAATCAAGGTTTTGTGTTTTCAACATAAAATACTTTTAGCTGTACTTTGAATGTGGCCAGATCTGCTCTGAGACTTTAGCCATGGCATTTGATAATTCAGCATATCATTGAGCATGAGTTTTCCCATCTTTAAAAGTGAAATAATACATCTTTACTTTTGTGCAGTGTTTCTTGCTCATTCCGTAGAGGAAAGCTTTTGAGGTCCAAATCAGATTCAGACTGACAGGCACGAAAATATTTTCAATGACAGTAAAAAGTCATAAAAATTAGACTATTTTTCCCTTAAAAAAAATCTAGCAAAAACAAAGTGAGAGGGAGGCTTYCTGTGCAGAATAAACCCCACTAAACCTTACTTTGTTTTGGATATCCTAAAGCTGTCCTCAGAAGTCCAGCTCTTGGGTCCTTGGCTGAAATCTTTTGCCTCTCTCCCATCTTTGTGGCTTTCTGAAAAAAAAAGAG
>NW_026627876.1:3223-3954 GCF_030028575.1 Malurus melanocephalus
AAAAAAAAAAAAAAAGACAAAGGAGGCTATGAATCTCTACCCCCTCCTTTTGTTATACTTTTTTCAATAGGCCCATCTATTATTTAATGGGTTTTGTGGAGATACACTTACATGAGTTGTGGATCACGTTACAGCTGATGAATGCCCAACACACAGGTATGTTATGAAAGGTCATCAGTTACAAGGGAAGCTGCATAATGGATGGATGGTGCCCAATGCATTTGCAAGTTTTCTACCCTGAGGCCGTGTAGCTGCTCTGGCAGCGCCAAGCAGGGAAACTTTGAGCAGGAGTGACCAATTGTTTAATTTTAGGGAGGTTCTGGGAGGTGTTYTGGTTTGGAGGGGGCACCCAGCACGGGCAGGGTTGGCATCTGGGCTGCTCTCAGCAAGAGCCAACGAAAACAAACCCCAAATCACCCCGATGCTACCTCGTAGAAAGACCACGGGGGAAATACCTGAGGATTTCCATAATTATTTCAAAGATTTCCCAGCTCCTAAAGCTGAGAAAACCTATATTAAGGTTTTCTTAATACAGAAAGAACCAAGGAACCCTTGTGCACGTAAATGAGAATGAGGATGGCACGACCACGACTTCTGCTGTCTCGCTGTGATTCTGCTCCTCAGCAATTCTTCTGATTGTGAGAACGCCACGTAGCTCGTTCCTGACTTTAGGGATGTGCTCCCTTTCGCTGTCCAGTTTTGTTCCTGACTTTAGGGATGTGCTCCCTTTC
>NW_026627877.1:0-1312 GCF_030028575.1 Malurus melanocephalus
AGTTTAGCCTTGCTCTTAGCTAGGACTTGGCAGGAAAAGAAAAGTCACACTGATGGAGCAACTTGGCCTAAGGTGGGGAATGGAAGGGGAAGTGGTGTGGGACAGACCATGTGCCACATTTGTCACCTCTCTCCCCTGGTATATTTCACTGGCAGTGCACCTACATTACTACCTCACATCCACATGTTTAGTATCTACATGTTCTGGGGTGCCACATCTCCACTGGCCATTTGAGTGGTATTGGAGTAGCTTTCGATCACCCTTTTCTCCCTGTCCCTAAAGCACCTGGCAGCCACTGTGCATATCCAGCCAAGTGCTCTCAAAGCCATTCTGCACGATGTCAAAACCTGCTTTACTCAAGCCCCTCCTTTCTTCTGCTGCTGTCTTTCCCTCCTACAGTTCCCCAGCAGCCTTGGAGCACAGATGCTGCTGAGATCTCAGGATGCTCAGTGCTCTCCAGCTCCCACACATCCATCATCTCAGGCTCACTGGCATTTATGAAGTTCAGCAGAGCTCCTGACAGACCTCGTGGCTCTGCTGCTCTCTGTAAAGTCTCTGCCTGCCCGAGTTACTCCAGGGCCCACATGCCAGGACTGGAGGCAGTGGGGGCAGATGCAAACCCTTCCTTAGCATCCCATCATTTCTGGCACAGCTGAAGAGCCAAATCAGGTCCTGTTCAAACTTCAGTGAAAGGATCAGATCCTGTAAGGGAAACACTGGGCCCTTTCTCAATATGTCTGAAATCAAGTACCCCAAGCCTTTGACTGGACATTCTGTTGTTCATCTGCCTCCTCCTGCACCCCACGGCAAACCCAAAACAACTGCAGGTGCAGGCCCTGCTGCAAAGGCAATCGTGTGTGTGGGCTCTGGGCTGCTCTCCCCATGGCCACCTCACTYCACTTCCCTCTAGACAAAGCCATGCCAGAGGACAAAGCTGCCCAGAAGCTGATGAAGTCTAGAAACAGTAAGAGAGACAACAGTTCTGAGGGGCATGGCTGTACAACTCAAAAGCTGAGACAACCTGGAACGGACTTTGCAGGACTGACTGTTCCAGCAAACACCTTTCTCTATTCAAACCAGACACAGCTGACTGAAAACACCACCATGACACAGAGATGGGTTACAGACACCCATTGTCTACTAAATGGATTGTTTGACCAGATTGGACAACTTCAGCTGCTCTGACTGATTGTTGCTGTTTTCTCAGCCATAACACAGAGGAGGAGCCACCACAGAGCCTTGAAACTGCACTAAGACCTCTTCCACTATTGATACATGCTGAGGACGTCAAGTCTGCACTACACACATTGTA
>NW_026627877.1:2887-4269 GCF_030028575.1 Malurus melanocephalus
GGCCTGGCTGACAGTACTAGTGATTTGGCCACTGTGAAAAAGGAGAAAGCAGAGTAAACTAATGACAGAATGTTGTGATGCCATGGGCATCCTTCAGGGTAACTTGTAGCTGTCAGCCACCTGTTCTGATCCAGAGCCAGCACTGACCACCATGGACCACTTCTCCATGAAATCTGGTTGGATTTTTTTCCCACTTGGCCGAGGCCTTTCAGCTTCTTTCTCTCCTCACCTTTTTCTACAGCGGTCTTTCTTCTTCCAGAAAAATCCATATTCGAACCCGTGCTTCTGCCTCGCAGAAGTATCTGGGCTCGAATTTGGGAAYGCTCTYGGAATAGCCAGCGATGGGAGCTTGGCTCCGAGCCTTGGAACAAGGTCGGGTCACTCCAATCGCCAGCAGTCGGCACACAGACGCAGAGCCAGACTCGTCTCCTGCTGCTGTGTCTGTGTCACCCACGACCTTCACAACCTCAGCAGGGCTGAGCTCAGCACAGCCCCTTTGTGATGCGCGTGCCCATGGTTCTCTCGTTTCCATGGCTGTGGAACGCCCACCCCAAGACGTGCTTTTCCCTTCCCTTCCCAAGGGCAGTGAGCCCYAAGCCCCACCGGCCCAGGCCTGAAGATTTSACAMCRTTTARGAAAGTAGATGCTTTCCAAAGCTACTTTTCCAGGCCTTTCTTTCTGTAACTCCCACTCAGTTCTGCGTTGGGAATTGCATTTTTGGGATTTTTTTAATTTCTCATCTCAGCAAAGGAAATGCTGGCACATGAACAATGGCACCACATGTTAGAAGTTAAAGAAGCTTTGCACACCCCAGTTGATGTCCCCAGTATTCAGGGAGCCTCTATTTGTAGGGAATATACTGGCCACCCAAACATTTCACCTCTGCTCTGCTTCACTATTCCAGGCCTTTATTCCCTGCTTTCTTTCCTGCAGAGACACCCAAACAAAATATAACCTGCCTCAAAACATTTCTGATCTTGGCACTTCCTGACAAGTCAAAGTTTTCTTAATGGAAATAGAATGGGGCAGCTCATTCTTAAATATCCTCCAACAGAGCTCTTAGAACTTAGAGAATGATTCATTCTTTACATGGCTTTACAGATGAGAAAATCATTGGGTAGCCATGCAATAAAAGAGGAATAATTTTCTTAAATAATGAATATTTTCCTCTGTAGAACGGTCAGGTCAATAATAAAAGAGCAACAAGAAAGGCGTAAAGATACAGCTCATTTCTAGTCCTGAATTTATCCAGTGATAAATATCATGCGCTCACTCATGGTTCTTTCATTTCCATGGCCATGCAACGCCCATCCCAACACCGTGCCTTTCCCTTCCCTTCCCTTCCCTTCCCTTCCCTTCCCTTCCCTTCCCTTCCCTTCCCT
>NW_026627878.1:0-239 GCF_030028575.1 Malurus melanocephalus
GATAAGGTTGGAAAAGCCTCTGGAATCAGGATAAGGTTGGAAAAGCCTCTGGAATCAGGATAAGGTTGGAAAGATCTCTGGAATCAGGATAAGGTGGGAAAGATCTCTGGAATCAGGATAAGGGTGGAAAAGCCTCTGGAATCAGGATAAGGTTGGAAAAGCCTCTGGAATGAGGATAAGGTGGGAAAGATCTCTGGAATCAGGATAAGGTGGGAAAGATCTCTGGAATCAGGATAAGG
>NW_026627878.1:3174-4470 GCF_030028575.1 Malurus melanocephalus
AAAGGAAAGGAAAGGAAAGGAAAGGAAAGGAAAGGAAAGGAAAGGAAAGGAAAGGAAAGGAAAGGAAAGGAAAGGAAAGGAAAGGAAAGGAAAGGCAAGGCTCCAGGCAGTGCTGCTCCTGGCTGATCCCTGCCCAGGGATGAATTGGTGTCCTCAGGAGCTCTGTTCCCATCTCCACCCACTTGGGGTGACTCCTTCCCCTGCCCCAGTGATGTCTCTTTGCCTGTGGATCCCAACATCACCTCAGTGTAGGGCTGGGAGCTCCTTATGGGGTTGGGGACCTGCAGGGACCCTGTTATGGGGTTTGGGACACCATTATGGGGTTTGGGACCTGCAGGGACCCTGTTATGGGGTTTGGGACCTGCAGGGATGCCGTTCTGGGGTTTGGGACATGCAGGGACCCCATTATGGGGTGTGGGACCTGCAGGGACCCTGTTATGGGGTTTGGGACCCTGTTCTGGGGTTTGGGACCTGCAGGGACCCCGTTCTGGGGTTTGGGACCCTGTTCTGGGGTTTGGGACCTGCAGGGGCCCCATTATGGGGTTTGGGACCTGCAGGGACCCCGTTATGGGTTTTAGGATCCCATTCAGGCTGTTCAGGCAGGCTGGTGGAATGTGAACGAGATAATGGAGGATCTGATCACCAGCAGCCAATTYCACAGTAGGACAGGGCTTCCCAATATTTTTTGTCTGAATGCTCTGATCTGGGGCTCCTTGAAAGGCGATTTCATCTGTGTTTATTTTGATATCTGGGATGGGGTGGGCAGCACCAGACCCTCCAGCTCTGCTCCAGAACGGAGCCATCAGCAGAGACCCTGAGCTGCCAAGAGCCAGGACAGGGACACCCTGGAGCTGAGGGGACCCAGAGAGGGGTCAGTGGGGTCCTGTGTCACCACAGACACGATGTGAAAGGGTCTCAATATAAAAAAACGTGTAACCCCAGTGGGCACTGACAGCAGCTCTGATTGGGGTGGATGGGTTTGCTTTGAGGCTGAGCCCTAAACTGGAGCTGATTTCAGCCCCTCCTTTCAGAGCTCCTTGTCTTACACAGTTTGGGACTCGGGGAATTTGAACTGATGGAAAATGTTATTTTGCTTTCCTCGATGATGTGAAAGAAAGGCAGGATTCCTGGTTGGCTTATTTGTTTGTTTGGGTTTGTTTTCCCCTTGAACTTCTATTAAGGGATGTGACAAACAGAGAAAGAGGTACCTAGACCAGCAGAAATGAATTATCTTTTGAAAAAAAAATAATAAAAAGGCTTTTTTCCTCCCGTCAAAGACTGCTAAATATCAACAAC
>NW_026627879.1:0-1175 GCF_030028575.1 Malurus melanocephalus
ATGTATTTTTTCTTTATTTTTATGGAAGAAAAATAAATAACCCTCATGAAAGAATTTACAGTGATATCTTGCAATAGTGTTTCCAAATCCATTGTAGTACAACAGCTTAAGAAGAGGAAGTTGTAAATTTTCTGCTACATTAATGTGTGAAATAAAGCCAAAACCACAGGGACATGCCTTTTATATTTTCAGGAGAGAGATAGGTTGATTAACTCACCATAGAAATTTTATATTTGCAATGGATGATAGTGAATTTCCCTTATCTCCATTCCTACTTAATGATTACTATATTGTCCCTTAGGTCAGTGGTATGGAATACATGAATGCTCTGATTTATCTCAAAAATAAAGTCATGTCAAGTCAAATGAAAATTCAAAAATAAAAAAAAGGAAGCCATAAAGTCAAAAGAAGGCAATGAAGAAATTGGACACAATCCTCTGCTTGAGGGACAAGTATGGCATTTCTTCCAAGATTTTTCGATAGAACTAGAGAAAATAAAAATGCTATTTTATTTGAGGCATTGGTCTGGTTCCTCCACCTCTCTACTGTACCTACAAGTCTAGTTAGGGGTTACAGTGGGTGAAAAAAGTAACCAATGCTCTAAGGGCTGTGCAGAATATTGAATATCTTATAAAAGATCTTAAAATAATTTTATCCACTTTTTTTTTAATTTTAAAGATTTAATGTTAACATTTAGCATAACACAAAAATAACTGTCTTTTTTATATCCTTTGCTTTACTGATGTGACTGAAGTGGGAAAAAGTAAACTTAACAGACTTTCTTCTGTAGACAGCTTTTTCTTATGGTGTATTCTGTAACACAGGACCTATCCTGAGACCAAATCCATTAAACATTTTTCTTTCAAAAAATAACCAAAGATCAAACCCCTGAGATCCCATGCTGCCTGGGTTCCATCCCCAAAAGTTTGTAAGTAATTGACATTACAGTCCTTGAAAATAGTTGTTTGCCATAAGTGATGGACAGCTTGACCTTTCACTTCCAAATTTCTTGTTACTTCTTACCATGCACCCATGAATGTCACTCTCTACATCATTTCAGTCTCTCATTATGACTCGTGGGTGGCATACCTGTAAACATTTTCTGTAATCTGGGTTTCCATCCCATTCACTCTGAGGTATATAAAATGACTGCTACATTTACAATTAGTGCTTAA
>NW_026627879.1:2875-3911 GCF_030028575.1 Malurus melanocephalus
ACAATATATGTCACATGATCGTTTCTATTACTTTCATCATGAAATACATTACACTCTCTGGATTGAAACACGATTTTGTAGCAAATCCTCTACATGGTGGTTTTAAAATTAGTTCATTGAAGGTCTTTTTCTTTAGTCAGAACAACTTTTTTTTTTTTTTTTTTTTTAAGTGAGGAATGAAGATGCAGTTTTGAATGTAAAAAACCCCCTGGAAATGGGGAGAAGGGAAGGGGAGCAAATTCATGGAGTAAAAGTGGCCATGTCCTGGGGAATGACATTCACAGGAGAGAGCAATGAGGATGATTTCATCTCGAGGGCGTTTCTGAGGCACATCGGACACAAGGATGGGCATCTCTGCCAGGACAGATCCTGAACGAGGATACCCATCTGTTGATCTGTGTTCTGCCTCCACAGCAGCCCAGAATCACATTGACATAAATGAAATGGCAAATTCATGCAGAGAAGTAAAGGTCACAGGATATGCACTCCAAGAGGCCACAGAGCTGTGGCAAGGATGAGTCTGGATCAAAGTGGAAGATTCTGTTGCTCAATATGCAGAGCAGGATCACGCTCTGGTCTCTGGCCCTGAGAGCAGCTGCAAACCATAGGTCAAAGACAAGATAAACTTTATTTTCCACGGATCCTTCAGCCTTCTGGCAGCAGCTGCTTCCCAAGCTGCCTCCCTAACTAGACTGTGAGAATGCAAGGATCATCTCTGGGTGACTGAGGCAACAAAAGAGCAGGGCTAAGCCCTTTCCCATGGAGCTGTATCTGCCTTGTCTGCTCTGTGCTTTTACTGAGGCACGAGGCAACCTCTCTGCCCATTTTACCCCATGTGGGTGAATTGCCCAGCTCCTCATTTCTATAGGTCATGTAAAGGTGATGTGATATTGCCACGGCCTCCAATCAAGCAGGAGAAAAGAACAGAGTCCCTTCTGCATTTGGAAAATGGCTATTCCCAGCACAGGCCACACAGACTTGCACTGTTTTGCAAACCCTTGATACCTTACAATTAAGAAAATACAGAGAAAGAAAG
>NW_026627880.1:0-1138 GCF_030028575.1 Malurus melanocephalus
CAGCCCCATTTCCCAATCCTATGGGCTCTGTTTTCTCTCTCCCCACGCTCCAGCCACACTCTGCCCAACAGCACAAAACAGTGTTCCCTATTTCCCCTAAATCCCCTTCAGGAGTTCTCACTTCTTCCCACAATCACATCCTCCAGACTTCCCCCTGTCCAACCCTTCCCCTGTTCCAGCACTTATCTAATCCTATAACCCTTAATTTTAAAAAGGCTAAATAATAATAAAAAAAAAAATTAAAAACTCAGAAACAAGTTCACTGTGAAGCAGAACAGGCACAAATGAAAATTCTCCCCAGTTTCAGGAAGACACCAAAGAAAATSCCACCAAGTGGCAAAGCCAAATCCCTTCAACTTTTCCGAGTGTGAGGAATCCCAGCTCAGCAGCACCGAGGGGTGTTCTGTCAGCCCAGCCTGTCCCACTCTGCAGCACCAGAGAGACAAAACCAGCAGAGGAAACCACGAAACTTTGGTGGTGTGGAAACACTGTGCCTACCTGCTGTAAAAATCTCTKCCTGTTTTCAGTGTTCTGTACCTTCACACTCTGCAGCATGATACTCTGCCTCGGGTTGTTGTGAATTTAGCTCTTGTTGCTCCTGATGTCCCACTTACTCCTCCGATGTCCCACTTATTTCTCTTTTAAAAGCAATTTAAACGGGACTGATTCACACAGTGCTTTGCCTTTAAGCAAAACGTGCTCTGCTGAATAAAACCATCTGAAGAGATCACTTAGAATGGTGTTTGCTTCTGTCAGAGTGACATATTATGTCAAACCAGGCTGGGGGAAAACTGGAAATACCGTCAAACACTGGGCAAAACCCTCTTGATTCAGGGAATCATGGAATGGTGTGGGTAGAAAGGGACCTTAAAGATCAGCCAGTGCCACCCCTTGRGGACATCTCCCACTGTCCCAGGGTGCTCCTGGCATGGAGCCCTGCACTCTGCCCAAAGAGCTCCACAAAAATGAGACAAAAAYGCAGATTTTCAGTCCCACAGCCAAACACGACACGAAGAGAATCCAAAAAAAATCCAAATCCAAAATCCCTCCAAGATCTCTGAGCATTTCTGGAACCAGTGTCCCCTCATGGGGGGTGGGATTGTTCAGCCCCAGGTCCGAATTCTCAGCTCTGAGGGAA
>NW_026627880.1:3029-3850 GCF_030028575.1 Malurus melanocephalus
TGTTAGTCTTTTAGCAAGAAAGAGGTGGTTAGAAAAAAAAAAAAAAAAAAAAAAAAGGAGTCAGGGCCAAACATGAGGTGTGTAGTTAATTTTTCACTGAAATAAGATTTCAGAAAATAATTTAAGAAAATAATTTAAGAAAATAATGAATGGATTTGCATATTGAACTTGATGCACAAAAACGACACCAAACTCTGTTTCAGTGTCATTATGAGTGATCTGCTCTGTGTTTATGGAACAGCACAGCTCTTTCTGCTGAAGGACAACTGTCAGCACCAAAATAACAAAGCAGGGGCTGTTTAAAAGCACAAATCAGGGAGAATTTCAACTCCTGTGACCTGAACATTCAGTTCCAGGGGAAGGGAACAGCAATGCCCATCAGTGAACACCAAAGCTATGGTAAAACAGATTTTTTTTTTTTTAAAAAGCAGAATCAGCTACAATTCTCTCAAATCGATTTTGCTCTCAAGTTTGTTTGTATGCCTGTGCCATCCATCACAGCAAGCACCACCAAAAATGGGCTGGAAAGTTCTGTTTTGGCTGTTTGGTGGCCACTCTGTGCCTTTACTAGCCCTGCCCCAGAGCTCTGTGCAGTCTCAGCTCTCACCCTCCTCCTCTGCACCCCTGGCTCTTGTTACTCAAATGAAACTCAGCAGATYAATAAATTCCCCCATTCCCTATTGGGCGGTGCTTCCCTGTTCATGCCAGGATGAAACCTAAAAAAAAATCCCAATAATCCACATGTACACCTGGAACAAAGCTTATATTCCATAAATAAACCTCCAATTGTGTGGCTCCAGTTGCTGGGGTGTCATTGTTGT
>NW_026627881.1:0-1042 GCF_030028575.1 Malurus melanocephalus
AGTTACAAGATGCCTATATGGCCTATTGACTGAAAACTTTAACAATGTAATATCTTCTCATATATTATCATTATAATAGCTTTTTATATATTGTCATACAGTGTGTACATTGTTTTCATACAGTGTATTAGCATCATGCAGAGTATCAGCTAAATATAGCTATAGCTTCTCACACAGTGTACCAGCTAAATATGGTTAAACCTGTTGCTTAATGCTTGAATAAGGAAATTCATGAGGTGGATTATTTCAAAAGTAGACAACTGTACGTCAGAAGTAGACAAGTAAATGTTATATTAAGCAGCAGAAGGACGCACTAATAAGAATATGGCAAGTGTAGGTGCAATTGGCCAGAAAATGGAACAAGTAGACCTTGAGGACCAGGAAAAAAATATGGAACATCATGACTGTGCATGCTCTGAAGATAAAGTTGAGAAATTCAGAGGCGAGGAAGACCTTGAACCTTCATCAGAAGAATATCCCCCTGACCACCGAATTGGGGATGGCACAGGCACACTCACAGAACTGTGATGCCATGTATTTCCGTTCCCRTAYATAGYGGTGGATGTAGTGACGGTGACAATGTTGAGCAATACTTACTGGATAAATAAATGACAATTATTGGCGAAGGTGGATGAGTTAGGTGGAAAGATCCCCCTCACCTCCAGCACTGCAATAAACAAATCCCTGCTCTACAGACACCGCTCTGTCTCGTTTTCTTTCTAGCCTGTCTTTKCGGGCATCAGCTGCCAGCCACAGCATCTGTCTCTATAAAAAGCTGTCACTGGCGCTGTTATGGATAAGTCTCCTGCTGGTTGCTTTTCTCCTCTCCCATCTGCGGGCACTGCCACATCTTCTGTGTGGCATCAGAGACCCCGGCTGGTGAGACGGGATGGGGTGGGGCAGTGGGTGGCAGAAGAGAAGCTGTACCTTCCTGGCTTTCAGGCAGCTGTTTCTGCAGCTCCTGCTTGCAGGTACTGAAACAGTCCCTCTGAGCCTGCGCCGTGCTCAGCTGCAACTTCAAGGCCTGAATCTTCTTCCTGGC
>NW_026627881.1:2767-4189 GCF_030028575.1 Malurus melanocephalus
TCCCATGGAGACAAAGTCAAAAGAAAGAAAGGGAGGCACTGGGCATCCCTGATGGGGAAACTCTGAACACCCAGGCTGGACTGGCTGTGCTGGAAATGCCTTCCCCAGCCTGCCATGGCCATGSCTGTGYCCCCACATTGCTCAGTGCCTGGCACAGCCACAAACTCCACCTGGGACAACACTGGTAAGAGAGGGGTGGAGGAGCTCCAAAGGAGTCTGCTCCTGCTTCTGTTCTGAGATTTCCTGCTGGGACCCAGAGGAGAACAGKGGAAAACCTTGACAAGAGAGCCCAGAGGCAGCCTTGGGMTCAGGGTGCAGCAGCAGCCCCGGGCAGAGCACGGCAGCAGTGGATGCTGCTGGGAGAGGGAGCAGCTGGGGCCTCCAAGCTGAAGGTGCTGCTGTGTGTCCCTGGAGAAGAGGATGCCAGTGCTCAGCTCACCTGGGTGTGGAGGTTCTGCAGTTCTCCAAAGCGCTCTGAGAGRAGCTGCTCACCCCGGCGAAGAGCAGATTGAAGCTCAGACACCTGTTTCTTCCAGGCCTGGTTGTTTTCTTCCACGCTTCTGAGGTTCAGCTTCTTCTCTTCCACGGTTAGAGATGGCCTGCAGAACAAAGCAACAGATTGAGAGACATTCTTGTGATTTGGGTTCCTCTGAGGGGAGCCTGGCTTAGATCAGAAACCATGGGTTTGAGATTGTTCTGCCAAGCTAAGGAATCAGGATGCCAGGCTGATCCAGTTCCCAAAGGGTTCAGGGTACCAGAGCTAAGGCAGAGCCGAGGAATGGATCCAGCTCTTTCCACTGCAACTTGGGCAGGGTTCAGGACGTTGAGCTGACAACAGAACACCCCCTTAGGGGGAAAGAGTTGCTCAAAAAACCTTTGTCTGTAGGAAAAGGAACTGAAGGCTCCAAAGAAATGGAGCACAACATCCAGAGAATGAAACACATCTGCATGGGCAGTTCAGAGCTCTGCTACTCAGGAAATGTTGGCAGATGCACAGAGCAGAAAGAGGGAATCCATCCATCACAATGCAGGGGCCCACAGGCTTTCATTTACCTGGCTTGTTCCTTCTCTATGGCCTCACTCCCATCTTCCTGAGCTTTGTGGACAATCAGTTCCTGGGACTCTCTGGAGGCCGCCAGCTGAGATGTCAACTCTCCCACCTCAAGYCAAACAAAACAAAGCAATCAGAGGCTKCAGCCTGTCCCTGTCAGCCACAGCAGAGACTGTGAGCAAAGGCAAAGGACAGCTCTCCATCTCTCCCTGTCCTGAGAGAACCAGCTTCACACTGGATATGGACAACTTGTTTTGAACTCTCAGTGGGTCACCAAGGGTATCTGGAAAAGCACCTCAGAAGCAAGGCCAGCAGGAAGAGGCCAGCAGAAAACCAGGCTGATGGTTGCGGGTAAAGAGCCCAGAGGACTC
>NW_026627882.1:0-4105 GCF_030028575.1 Malurus melanocephalus
TAACAAAAATAAACAAGAGGAAACAACTGAAGACAGATTTTAAAATGCCAAATGAGATTCCAAGTTTAATCAGGAAATCCAAAACTCTGGAATTGCAAAGTAACAACCCTGGAATACAAAGTAATGAACTTGAAAAATAAATCTTTGCACTATTCATGGACATCTATTTCCTTAAGCATACTATATTCTGATTTTCTATGTAGGATTTACTAACCAGTGAGGGGTGCCTATGAGCTATCAAAAATATCCCCCCCAACCTGTTATTTCTGGAGTTCCTATAGATACAAACACAGCACAAAGACCTCAGTGTAAAGCTCTGCTCTCTCTGTACTTGAGCTGGAAACATTGCTGGAAACACTGAACTTTTCTTCCCATTCCACAAGCTTTGGCACCAGCAGACACACTCTGTGGTAACCATCAGATGACACCCAGGTTGTGATTCCTGTCCCAAATGCAGTTTGGATTCACTTTCTCTCTAATTCAGCAGCTGCTAAGACAGTTTGAAATTTTCTGGCAGCTCAGTGTTTAAGTGGCATGACTTTCAACTCACTTTTCACTGCGAGCCTAAAGGGCAAACAGAAGTGAGTGGCTTGTTCAAAAGAATTCAAGTCTGCAGTGAATAGCTGATTGCAGCTCTAATTAAATCATGGTTCTACATCATTAGGGATAGCAACTGAAAAGGAGCTCTAATTCCAGCACTTTTTTTTTTTTTTTAGCTCTTACCACTCAATGATCCAGTTCCAACACTTCTGCTAAGGACAGGAAGGGAAAACTTCCTTTCCAGGTAGGGAGAGCTTCTCAGCAAACAAGTACAAAGGCAGTATTTTTGCTTACAGAATCCAGACTGACAGCGTTTGTAGTGAGGCAGAGAGGCTGGAGCAGCGAGGGGCCCATCCTTGAATCCTGCAGCAGTAGCAGATTTCACTCAGCTCAGGTATTTAAGGCTCACTGACAATGCTCACCTGTGTCTGAGCATTGTATTTTAACACTCTACAGCTGAAAGAGCAATTTCACTTCAATTATACTGTATCATGTGCACCTGTAAGTTGTTACCTTATTATACATTGTTTGTAAAGTTTCCCCACTGTGTCTGAAGGATCCTGTAACACTCCCTATCCTGTCGAGGGAGCCTGACCTGCAGCAAGCAGCAAGAAAAAGAAGTGTATTTTTATATCACTGTGGGGTGTTTCAAAGGCATAGGATAAACAGACAGAAAAAAGATGGCTCTCCATTTCAGGCTCCACAAAAAGCCTTCAAGTCCAGGGCAGTTGACTCCAGCATGTAATTCCAGCACAAGTAGTTCACTCTTCTCCATGGGAAGTGTGGGAGGTTAATAACTTCCACATGCCAAGAGCATCACTGGAACAGCAATGGAAGGAGACTTGATAGGTTTATTGCTTTAGAGCTTTGTAGTATTTTTTTTCCATTGCTGCAAATCTTTGTTGTAGTTTTATGTGTCACAAGGACCTAAAGCCCACTGAGTCCAGGATCAACTGAGCAGAACAGACCCCTTCCCATTTCCACCAACCTCACTGCTCCCCACAAACACCTTCCATTCCACTGAACCATAAAGAGGGAATTTACTACGGACTTTTACACCGAGTTGAGACTCAGGTACCCACTGATGGGCATTCAGACAGGTAGATGTTGCATTGATTCTTCTGGCCACAAAMMWMKYTKRKTTTKRAARKYYWRKKKWWMWWWMWWATATATAWAWRTRWRWRTGTRTRTRTRTRTRTRWATATATATATAMRATATATAATATGTACTCTTTTTTCCCAGAAGATGCATTTCCATTCCCCAGTTTAATGTGAGTTTGGTTCTAGGGAAAACAATCAGCAATGGCTCTGATGTGCACATGACATGTGAGTGACATTTCACCTGCATGCCTTGACTTTGATCTGGAGCAAAGTGGGAACACATTTTCCAGGGGACTGCGTAGATCAGGCTCCAGGTTTTTGCTATTTTTGACCTTCCAGTGAATAAAGATGCAACTGAGCACTAACTGTGAAAGCTTTGAAGGTAAACTGTCCATTCAAACCTACATTAACACTGCTCAGTGTATTTCTTGGAACGGAACACAAACTGAATATATATACTTTGGTTAACCTGAAGACTGGCCTAAACAAAAGGAAAAAAAGAAAAAAATCCTCCTTAATCAGAGGCAATTCACGAAATACAAAATACACAAAGGTTTTCACTGAAACAAATATCAGAGCTTAGTGATTCCAAAAAATACAGCAGTTTTGCAGAATAACCTGTTCCAAAACAGCCCCCCACCTGTTCCAACAAAGACACAACTTCCAGAATAAAAGTCCTTTGGGAAGCAGGAAAATTATTCTGACAAAATGTTGTTTTTATTATGAACAGAGTCCATGCAGAATGAAGAGGTATTTGAGAATTGCTTATTTCAGTTGGTTACTGTGCAGACAAGGCTTCAATGACTAATGGATTTCAAGTGGCAAATAATATTACCTTGTTTCTTTGCTTTTAATTTTTTTTTTTTTTTTTTGTGGAAAGCACTTTATGTACTTGGTAGGTACAAGGTTAAAAGAACCTTTTCAGCTACAAACATTCAAAATAAAGTTGTACCTTCCGTGGCTGCATTAACAGCAATTCTTTAAAATAACCCAAGTATGTAATCACAATTTCCAGCGCAGGGATAAAAACATACTCTTAATTCTGCATTTTGTAGCAGCAGCTACACTTTCAGGTGCAGAGACCTCAAATGGTGCTGCTAGGTTATCAAACATCTCCTGTGCTGCTGCAGGCACCATGTCCTGTCCCCTTCAAATGTGCTGAGCTTCACCTTCAGGCAGCAAAGCCTTTCTGCCTCCTCCAGTGTGACTTACAGGCTCTGATGCCTTGGCACTCTCTTCTCATCTCCAGTTTAAATTACTCACAGCCAAACAGTGCACAGTTGCTCAGCCAACTCCTTTAAGTACCTTCTCTCTCTCCTTCCTAATGGAGACAATAATTATTTTGTCCCCTCTGTCCCTTCATTTTGCTAAGCAAAAGCAGCTTTGCCAACCAGCCAAATCGACCCTCTGCACCCTGTGGGGCCAAACTCATTCTGAACCCATCGAGATCAGGAGTTTTACCCAGTTTTAACCATGTGTAGGTGAAACAGGAAAATGACAGCAAGATAATTAATCCTACAGAGAAAAGGAGGGAGAAGAAGGTAAAAAAAATAAACCCAGAACATAGACAGGGTAAGTTTCCAATGAGGTCTCTGGAAAGCAAATTCTCAGTGGTCTGACTTTGTATTGAAGTGTTTATCCCTCTGCCCCAGCCCTCCATGCGTCCTGCAGATGATTTTAGATGGCACATGAGCACACAGGGAGCATTTCAGCTCCATCCCTCCTGAAATCATCCTTGTGTTCCTCACTCAGAAGCAGCAGCAGGATTCACCCTCTCCCACAAGCCAGTGCTTCAGCTGAACACGCTTCACAGTAAATATTTCACAGGCTGCTCTCAGCAGCTCTGGGCTTGCATTTTGACAATTAAACCTCCTTGTTGCGAGCACACCAGCAGCTTGGAGCTTTTCCTGCATCCTGCACATCTCTTTCTCATATTTTTCTGCTTGATTAGTAATCACTGCTGAAAATCCTTTCGACAGCCCTCGAACACCAGTCTCAGTGTTGCAGGGATGCTTCCTGCACAGCGGGACTGAATGCAAATGTTGGGCTGAAGGAAGAACGCTGACAGCATCCGAGCACTTTCCTCACTGGACACCAGAGGGAGGAGGAGGAAAGGACAAGTGACAGAAAGCTAAAGAGGAACAGCTTCAAAAGCCCTCAAGGAGCTCCTCAGACACCCGAGCCAAATGCATTTCTGTGACTGGACCAAAATAAATAGCGGCACCTTGTCTGGGATGGTGCTGCTGAGGAGAGACTTGGCACGGGAAACAGAGCTAAAGTTACAGGGGAAGGGACCCAAGGGCAGCAGCACCGAGTGCCAGGGGCATCTTAGCCAGCTCCAACTTTCGTTTTTTTAAATAGTTTAGGCTGGAAAGGACCTTAAAGATCATCCATTTCCAACTCCCCTGCTGGGCACAGGGCACCTTCCACTGTCCCAGCTTGCTCCAAACCCCATCCAGCCTGGC
>NW_026627883.1:0-1301 GCF_030028575.1 Malurus melanocephalus
ACCCCCCTCCCCATTACCTGGCGTGGTCCAGAGCTGACAGAGCCCCGCTGTGGCTCCAGGGGAAGTTTGGGGGGTGCAGCTCCAGCTCCCCCGCGCTCAGGGGGCCCCCCCCCAGCGACAGCGCCAGGGTCAGGGACCCCCCACCCACCAGCACCCCCAGAGCCGCCAGCGCCCGCCGGGATCGGGAACGGCCCGGGAACGAGGACAGGGACACCTGGGGGGACACGGGGGGGTTAGGGACACCTGGGGACACCTAGGGGGGACACAGGGACAGGGACCCCCCAGCGCCCGCCGGGATCGGGAACTGCCCGGGAACGAGGACAGGGACACCTGGGGGGACACGGGGGGGTTAGGGACACCTGGGGACATTTGGGGGGACAGCAGGGGTCAGGGACACCTGGGGACACCTAGGGGGGACACCGTGGGGGTCAGGGGGGACAGGGACACCTGGGGGGGACACAGGGACAGGGACCCCCCCAGTGCCCGCCGGGATCGGGAACGGCCCGGGAATGAGGACAGGGACACCTGGGGGGGACAGCGGGGGGTTAGGGACACCTGGGGACATCTGGGGGGGACACCGTGGGGGGCAGGGGGGACAGGGACACCTGGGGGGGACACAGGGACAGGGACCCCCCAGCACCTGCTGGGATCGGGAACGGCTCTGGGACGAGGACAGGGACACCTGGGGGGGACAGCAGGGGTTAGGGACACCTGGGGACACCTGGGGGGAACTCCGGGGATCAGGGACACCTGGGGGGGACACCAGGACAGGGACCCCCCCCCCAGCACCCGCTGGGATCGGGAACGGCCCGGGAACGAGGACAGGGACACCTGGGGGGAACATCGGGGGTCAGGGACACCTGGGGACACCGGGGGTTCGGGGACACAGGGATCCCCCAGCGCCCGCTGGGATCGGGAATGAAAGGAATGAACCGGCGAACGAGGACAGGGACACCTGGGGGGGACAGCGGGGACCCCGAGTTCGGGGGAACACGAGCAATGAGGAGCCCCGAGAACGGGAGCGGGCCCCGGGATCAGCGGGAGCACCGGGCACAGGGATATCGGGAATACGGAGCATACCGGGAATATGGGGGAACAGGAATACCGCGGATACCGCGAAGGACGAGCAAGGACACGGCGGGCAGAACGGGGAACACCGGGAGTACCGGGCGGGATCGGGGCTCAGTGCCCGGGGACCACGCGGAGAACGGGAGGGGAGAACCGGGGATCAGGAGGGGCTGGGGGAAAACCGGGGGGAGACCCAACAGGGGATCCCGAGCGGGATGGGGAAAGGAACCGGG
>NW_026627883.1:2605-3657 GCF_030028575.1 Malurus melanocephalus
TTAGTAAACCACGCCGCCATATACAGAGCCACGCCTCTTAATAAACCACGCCTCCCTGGATAAAGCCACGCCCCTCAATGAACACATCCCCGCACAAAGCCACGCCCCTTGGTGAACCACGCCTCCCTGCACAAAGCCACGCCCCTTACGAAGCCACACCTCCTTGTACAAAAGCCACGCCTCCATATAGAGCCACTCCCCTTCATAAACCACAGCTCCCTGTGCAGAGCCACGCCCCCTCCCAGAYCCCGCCCCCCAGGGGTCCTCCGAAACCCCCCCACCCCGTTTGGGGGTCCCAGTCCTGGGGGGGACACAGGGGTGGAGCTTTGGGGGATCCCCGGGGGTCCCCAGTGAGCCCCTGGACTGGGCCCCGAGAGTTTGGGGGGGGTCTGGGTGTCCAGAGGGGGGTGCAGGGTTTGGGGTCTATCTGGGGGTCTGTCCATGGCTCTGAAAGTCCATCTGGGGGTCTGTCCAGGGGTCTGTCCATGGGTCTGTCCATGGGTCTGTCCGGGGGTCCATCTGTGGGTCTCTCCAGGGGTGTCACATGTCCATCTGTGAAATTGTCCGTGGGCATGTCCCTGCTGGGGATCTGTCTGTGTGTCCATCCCTGTGTCCATCCCGTGTCCCTCATTTCCAGAAGAGCACGTTCCAGAGCAGCAGCCAGCAGGGATACGCCCCCAGGGCGAGGAGGAGGCTCAGGTGGGGCTGGGGGTCTGTCCATGTGTCCATCCCGTGTCCATCTGTCCATCATTTCCAGAAGAGCACGTTCCAGAGCAGCAGCCAGCAGGGATACGCCCCCAGGGCGAGCAGGGGGCTCAGGTGGGGCTGGGGGTCTGTCTGTGTGTCCATCCCGTGTCCGTGTGTCCATCCCATGTCCATGTGTCCATCCCGTGTCCATCTGTCCGTCATTTCCAGAAGAGCACGTTCCACAGCAGCAGCCAGCAGGGGTATGCCCCCAGGGCGAGCAGGGGGCTCAGGTGGGGCTGGGAGTTTGTCCGTGTGTCCATCTGTCCATCTGTCCGTTATTTCCAGAAGAGCACATTCCAGAGCAG
>NW_026627884.1:0-398 GCF_030028575.1 Malurus melanocephalus
ATCCTTCCCATTCCTGGACCAGCACCTCCCCACAAAACCCAGTCCAAGGCACAAACATAGCAACTGCAGCCTGGGATGCCCCTGAGCTCTCCAGCACGAGATTAAATAGGATTCAAGAACTAAATTATTGAATATTTAAATAATTAAAAAGCTCTGCACTGCTCTGGACCATCGTGAAGCTCTTCCCAAAAGGTTTTCCTGAAGGTCTGGGTGTTGGGAATGGATTTTACTCACGGCCGGCCCAGTGAAAGGAGCGTGGTCACAGTTCTCCTGCCAGGACTGGTTGAGGCTCTGGACAAACTCTTGGAAGAAGGCGTGGGACTGGTTGAAAATGGAGAATCCCAGGATGTTGACTCGGTCGTCCAGCAGGCTGTCCAGGCGCTGGAGGGAGAACTCCT
>NW_026627884.1:1809-3682 GCF_030028575.1 Malurus melanocephalus
TCACTTCAGTGTAACTGTTTTTTTTTTTTTCATTTTCCACGCTCATTCACCGTGCTTGACATTTCCAAACCCACGTTCTGCAAACAAAACCCCGTTTGCTGTTCCAGACCTGCACCTCTCAGCTGATTTCCCACCTGTCCCACCCTCCTCTCATACTGCAAGAGGCAAACACAGGCAGGAAAAGGGGTGGAAAACCCCGGTCTCAGGGGGATTTTCAGGTGGAGAAAAAAGGATTTCTCTTTGAGACTTAGTAAAGTTGATTCCTACACAAAACAATTTCCATATTGCATTTGTCTCCTCCTGGACTTACTCGCCCTCATCCCCATTTTGGTACAGGCAGTAAAAAATCCCAATGCAGTAAGAGCAAGGAGCCATTAGGAAAATAACTCTCACATTGTGTTTAAAAGGGAACTCAGAGCCTCCTCCACCTGTGCAAACACAGCTTGGTAACCACAGGCTTTCAGAAAATGCCATCCAAAAGATGGGTGCAGGCAGCAGCTCCCTCATTTCCTTCTGTTCCACTGGGTTTTTGTCCCTCTCCCAATTGCAATAATTGCCCAAAATTTGGCCCTCAATCTCAGTCCAACCCAAGGCACAGAGAAGACCACCAGAAACCACACCAAGGTGAATTTCAGGGACACGAATCCTGCCTGAATTCCTCCCCCTCTTCCCACTCTGTTTCTTTTTAAAACACCCACCACATGTCAATATTCTCTTCCGAGGGACCTCGGTAAAAATTAAGCCCAGAGGACCTGCAGCCAAAACTAATGAACTTTTCAGCAGAAGAGGCAAAAAAAAAAAAAARATCCCCAGGCCCTGCTTCGATCGTGGTGAATTCGGCAGCGGCAGCACCACCAGGCAATTAAGGTGCAGATTTTCTGACTGCTACCAGCGCTGAGTGAGTGCTGTTAAATAAAAATGCTCAGCAATTCCGTGGCACTCCATATTTCCTGAGTGCTAGGCACACATTAGCTAATTGAATTCCACGGGGTTCCCTGGGAGACGGCGCCGGAGGGGTCGGCGGAGGATGAAATCACTCGTTGGGTTTTTGCGCCGCTCGACCCCGCGCTCTCACCCTACAGCGGCGCAAAAACCSCGTGGAGTGACCCCAGAACTGAGATCATCGGGAGGAGATGGCTAATTAAAGCCCCAGAGATGAGCCTGGCCATSCTAAAGCCGTGAGATTGGATTTTCTGGCATCGCTAGGCGTGATTTAGGATCAGATTTGCAGGATGCGCTCTCCGTTCCATTAGGGACATAAAGCACCAGGGATAAGTGTATAACTCCCTGCAAGGCTTGCTTTTGCAGCTTGGGATTGAGGAGCAGCTGATCCCGACCAGGATTCAGCATTCCAAGCCCTSTCCCCCACTTTGGGATGAGGCACCATCCCAAATCTGCAGCTGAGCAACTCAAAAGCTCACRGAAATCCCAGAAATTATGGCCAGTTCTTCCCTCCCCGCTCATCCCACAGCTTCCCAAACCTCCAGGAGAGGCCGGACCATGGAAAGGACCAGCCCAGCAGGAGATTATCCATGTCACAACAGCYTGCCTGGCAAAAAAATTGTAATTAAAAAAAAAAAAAATTAAATATTTCAAAGTGTGGAGCTGCCTCCCCTGCCTTGCCAGGCCGGCATCTCCCTCCCTGTGGCCCCTGCAGTGACCCCTCTGCTGCTCAGCACTGCAGAGCTCCCAGCTCCTCCAGCAGCATCRATTTTGCCGGTGATAGTGCTCATCCTCCGTGGGTGTGTGCAGGACCTCGCTGCCCACCCCGATCCTTATCATGGCTGTGATAACGGGAGCGACCGGGAAATGGGGAGGGACGAGACCAAAAGGGGCTCCTTCCACTGCCAGGGACACCAAGAGCTTCCCTCAC
>NW_026627885.1:0-1169 GCF_030028575.1 Malurus melanocephalus
GACCCAACGGGGTCGGGAAGAGCACTCTGCTGCAGCTGCTGACCGGGGCCCTGACACCGGTGAGGACCCCAAAAATGGGGAAAGGACCCCGAAAATGGGATCGGGGACCCTGAAAATGGGGAAAGGACCCCGAAAATGGGATCGGGGACCCCAAAAATGGGGAGAGGGACCCTGAAAATGGGGAGAGGGACCCAGAAAATGGGAAAAGGACCCTGAAAATGGGATCGGGGACCCCAAAAATGGGAAAAGGACCCCGAAAATGGGATTGGGGAACCTGAAAATGGGATCGGGGACCCTGAAAATGGGAAAAGGACCCCGAAAATGGGGTCAGGGACACTGAAAATGGGATCGGGGACCCCAAAAATGGGATCGGGGACCCTGAAAATGGGATTGGGGACCCCGAAAATGGGATTGGGGACCCTGAAAATGGGATCAGGGACCCTGAAAATGGGATCGGGGACCCCAAAAATGGGATTGGGGATCCCGAAAATGGGGAAAGGGGCCCCGAAAATGGGATCAGGGACCCTGAAAATGGGAAAAGGACCCCGAAAATGGGGAAAGGACCCCAAAAATGGGATCAGGGACCCTGAAAATGGGAAAAGGACCCCGAAAATGGGATTGGGGACCGTGAAAATGGGGAGAGGAGCCCCGAAAATGGGGATGGGGCCCCGAAAATGGGATCAGGGACCCCGAAAATGGGGAGAGGGACCCCAAAAATGGGATTGGGGACCCCAAAAATGGGATCAGAGACCCCAAAAATGGGGGCAAGGACCCTAAAAATGGGGGGAAAAAAATAAAAAAAAAAAATCAGGAGGGAAATAATCAAAAAAGGATTAAAAACTGTCTTTAAATCCTGAAAATTAAGAGGGTGGGACCCCAAAAATTGGGGAAAGGACCCCAAAAATGGGAAGAGGGACCCCGAAAATGGGGGGGAGGAATTTCAGAAAAAAATGGGGTAAAAAATGGGGGGGAAAAATCCCAAAAAATGGGGGAAAATTCTCAAAAAAGGGCGGGAAAAATCCCCAAAAATGGAGCAGAAATTCCCAAAAAAATGTGGGAAAACCCCAAAAAATCGGGAAGATCCCTAAAAAAGGGGAGGAGCCCCCAAAATGAGAGATTTAACCCCTTCCTGACCGTTTTCTCCGCAGCTCCGGGGGCAGATGAGGCGC
>NW_026627885.1:2269-3520 GCF_030028575.1 Malurus melanocephalus
GGGGTTATCACCTGGGAGGGTAGGGGGGGTGTTTGAGGGGGTGGGTGTGGCTGGGAGGGGTGTGGCTACAACTTGGGCAGAGTGGCTAACACCTGGAGGGGTGTGGCTACCATTATAGGGGGTGTGGCTACCATTAGAAGGGTGTGGCTACCACTTGGGCAGAGTGGCTACCACCTGGAAGGGTGTGGCTACCATTATGGGGGTGTGGCTACCACCCAGAAGGGTGTGGCTACCACCTAGATGGGCGTGGCTACCATTATAGGGGTGTGGCTACCACTGAGAGGGGTGTGGTTTCCATTAGAGGGGGTGGGGCAACTTCAGACAAGGTGTGGCTAACACTTTGAGGGGTGTGGCTACCATTAGAAGGGGTGTGACTACCATTACAGGGGTGTGGCTACCACTGGGAGGGCGTGGCTACCACTGGGAGGGCGTGGCTACCACTGGGAGGGCGTGGCCAGTGCATGGAAGGGTGTGGCCTCTGCCATGGGTGGGTGTGACGAGCACATGGGAGGGCGTGGCTTCCATCTGGAGGGCGTGGCTACGTGTGGGAGGGCGTGTCTGCCCCGTGGCCCCGCCCATGGGCGTGTCCGATCCCCGTGGCCCCGCCCATGGGCGTGTCTGACCCCGCCCCTCCCGCAGGGGGGCAGAAGGCTCGCGTGGTTTTTGCCGAATTGTCCTGCCGGGAACCGGACGTGCTCATCCTGGTGAGGGGCGTGGTCATCGTGGGGAGGGGCGTGGCCATTGCGGGGAGGGGCGTGGCCATTGTGGGGAGGGGCGTGGTCATTGCCGGGCGGGGCCTGATCCCACCTGAGTGACCCCTTGACCACTCCGGACCCAACAGACGCGGCCTGGGGAGGGCGTGGCTGTTCTGGGGAGGGGCGTGGCCACTCTGGGATGGGCGTGGCCACTCTGGGATGGGCGTGGCCACACTGGGATGGGAGTGGCCACACTGGGATGGGTGTGGCTCCTCTCAAAAGGGCGTGGCCATTGTTGGGAGGGTCCTGTCCAGGTGTGACCCCACCTGAGTGACCGCTTGACCACTCCAGGCCCATTGACCCCATCCTGGAAGGGTCCTGGGGAGGGCGTGGTCACTCTGAAAGGGGCGTGGTCACTCTGAAAGGGGCGTGGCCGCTCCAGGGAGGGTCCGGCCACCCCTCCCCCCCCCCGAGTGACCGCTTGACCCCTCCCCAGGATGAACCCACCAACAATTTGGACATCGAGTCCATCGACGCTTTGGCCGACGCCATCAAC
>NW_026627886.1:0-997 GCF_030028575.1 Malurus melanocephalus
AATAAATTAGTTAGGTTCCATCCTAATCTGTTTTTTCTTTTAATTTAATTAATTCAGGTGTTTGATGCCCTGATACAAAAAAGTGTTGCTTTTTTTCTGCTGCTCTCAACATCTGAACATCACTGAGAGACATTTTGTTTGTACTTTAGAAGAATGATAATATCTGCAGATATGAGGGCCACGCTGTCTCTGTTCTGTGCACAGTGACTATTGCAGAAGATGCAGTGAGGATAAGAGACAATGATACATGGCAGCAGCTGCTATTTTTTGCTTGTCAAATTTTGATGACTCTTTTTAGGCCACTTGTTTGTTTTTAATACATTTCATGGGAACATTTCTCCACATGCTGGAGAAAGTGCTTTTTGATTTGAATCATCTTTCCTGGGTTGGAATGSAATTTAGGGCTTCAACAGGCTCTAGTGGAACTCCAATTGCATGGCTAGGTCAGACAATCATGGAAATCTTCAGCTGTCACTCTTTAAGAGACTGAAATCATAAAGACCCCATAAATTGTTTCATAGAAGATCTTCATGCAAAATTTCATTTTCCCCTTGGGAGAATTGCAATTTTCATTAAATCCGTGTCTATGGCGTCGTTCTTTCTCCTCTCCTCCCACAAAAAGAAGTTATCCACTATTTCCAGCTGTAACCTACACCTAATATACAAACAGAAGCATTTTTTTTTTTATTGCACTCCTATGAAAGCTACAAGAAAACCAAACAATTTTGAGCTATTGCAGGCCTGGAATCTCACTGGAATCATGCAGGAAAGCGAAGCTTTGCATCCAAGAAGGCTGCTTGCTGCTGTCCAGCAATTCAGGGAAAATGATCAATTGCCAACACACGAGCTGAAGCCATGTTTCTAGTTCAATAATTGTTCAATCTAAACTGATCTAGGAGTTTTCTATTTGTATCTTTACAAGAAAATTAGAAATGCTTTGTCTATCCATGCAAAGTCTTAGGAAAAATATCCCCTTGAGTTATAAATAATATTTGTA
>NW_026627886.1:3006-4000 GCF_030028575.1 Malurus melanocephalus
CTGTTCAAACTTGAGGCCTCCTTCTTGTCTTCATTTGGACACAACATCACTGGGAAAGGATTCCTGTCATCCACTGCAGATCCCTGAAAAACCACAGAGAGAAAGCTGYGTAGAGAGAGATGCCTCAACCAGTACAAAAGCTTGGCATTCCTAAATTTTGAGAGAMAACATTCATTTGTACCAGGCACAGTCTATTCTCCAGGCTCTCCCCCTTGTGCTTTCTTCCCCAACAATCCCTCCAAGAACAGAAAGGGAACTGTGGCTTCTCACCTGGCAGCTCACAATGCTTAGTGCCATTCAGCTTTTCCCAAGCATGGAGAAATTCAGCAGCAGGTRTCCTTGCTCAGTGCCTGAGACAGTGGAGAGGGCTGCAAGCAGGGAAAAGGATTGGCAAAAAGCAAGCAGTTAGAAGGCAGCTGATACAGTGTGCCCAGTCTGGCCTAACACACAGAGCCCACAAAATCCTTCACCCCACAACCCGAGCCATCAGTAAACAGMCAGGTAATCCAATTCTASAACTAGGAAATGCAAAGCTGTGAGGGTCATGAACAATTCTTTCTGCAAGCTTTCAAACCTTAGGCCCAGGTTGCAGCCAAACCTACAGGTTTGTTTGGTCATATTTTTAGGCAAACCACACTTTCTTTTTATTAACACACTCCATTTTACACCAMTCTTGTATTTGCAGTTGCCTCCAATCAGAAAAGGTTACTTATTTGAGAGGATGCTCCTGAAGAGAATCCCACAGCACCACAGGACTGCAGGAAACCTCCCACCAGTTCTTCTGGATATCAGGGCTGATGCCCTTTGATAGTTTCTTCCTCCAGTTCCCTGTGCTTGGCAAACAAAGGATCCCGGTTCCGATTATCCATGGCAGGCAGTTGTCAATCTCGCTTCTGGGTCACTTTTGGCCATCACAGTCGAGTTTGGTGCACGTTGTGCAGCAGTCATGGCCGGCAGTGGTGGCAGCACCACAGTTTTTATCTCGATTTGGAAC
>NW_026627887.1:0-3240 GCF_030028575.1 Malurus melanocephalus
TGCTGCTCCCCCGAGCCAGAATTGCACATCTCCCCAGTCACACCAGTGATTTGGGATGTTCCCCACTGCTCCCCCGAGCCACAATTGCAGATCTCCCCGGTCACAGCAGTGATTTGGGATGTTCCCCACTGCTCCCCTGAGCCAGAATTTCAGATCTCCCCAGTCACACCAATGATTTGGGATGTTCCCCACTGCTCCCCCGAGCCAGAATTGCAGATCTCCCTGGTCACACCAGTGATTTGGGATGTTCCCTGCTGCTCCCCCAGGCCAGAATTGCACATCTCCCCGGTCACAGTGATGATTTGGGATATTCCCCACTGCTCCCCCGAGCCAGAATTGCAGATCTCTCCGGTCACAGTGATGACTTGGGGTGTTCCCTCTTGCTCCCCGAGCCACAATTGCAGATCTCCCCGGTCACAGCAGTGATTTGGGATGTTCCCTGCTGCTCCCCGGAGCCAGAATTTCAGATCTCCCTGGTCACACCAGTGATTTGGGGTGTTCCCCACTGCTCCCCCGAGCCAGAATTGCAGATCTCCCGGTCACAGCAGTGATTTGGGGTGTTCCCCACTGCTCCCCGGAGCCAGAATTGCACATCTCCCCAGTCACACCAGTGATTTGGGGTGTTCCCCACTGCTCCCCGGAGCCAGAATTGCAGATCTCCCGGTCACAGCAGTGATTTGGGGTGTTCCCCACTGCTCCCCGGAGTCAGAACTGGGAGATCTCCCTGGTCACACCAGTGATTTGGGATGTTCCCCGCTGCTCCCCCAAGCCAGAATTGCAGATTTCCCCAGTCACACCAGTGATTTGGGATGTTCCCCACTGCTCCCCCAGCCAGAATTTCAGATCTCCCCGGTCACAGCAGTGATTTGGGATGTTCCCCACTACACCCCCGAGCCAGAATTGCAGATTTCTCCGGTCACACCAGTGATTTGGGATGTTCCCCACTGCTCCCCCGAGCCACAATTGGAGATTTCCCCAGTCACACCAGTGATTTGGGATGTTCCCTGCTGCTCCCCCGAGCCAGAATTGCAGATTTCCCCAGTCACACCAGTGATTTGGGATGTTCCCCACTGCTCCCAGTCCCTGCCATGCTGGAGGGGTCCCTGCAGAGCCCGGTGGCTCAGCTGCCCTTGGCTCTGTCTGTCCCCGTGCTGCTGCTGCCTCTCTGCATATTGCAAGCTCATTCTGATGTGCGCTAATGCTATTATCCTGCAGAAATTGAAATCAAGTCTGAACCTATAATGTTTCACTGGGAGGGAATTGGGGTTATATATTCCTGTGTACAGCAGCATTCTATTTCAGTCATAGCATTTAATTATGATTGGTGTGTTAGTGCCCACCAGAGCATAACAAATTGTCATTATGTTATTCTGCTGAGTCTAATTTAATTGGCAAGTTGTCACAAAAGCAATTATCCATCATTTATTTTGTTGCCATAACCACATCTTGGAGAGCACCTGCTGTCTGAAGTGGAAAGGCTCTGCAGTCTCTTGGTCCTGGATTTCTTCCACTTGCCTGACACAAAGACACCATTTCCTCCTTTTATTTAAAAATACGTTCCTCATTTCCCAGCGTGGGCTCCTGTGCAGGGAAACTCTGGAGGAACTGCTGGGGACAGTTCCTGCTGGGACATCCCGGGTCTGGGGTGGTTGGGATTCCCTCTGGACACTTGGAACCAGCCCAGGACAGGTCTGGGATCGTGGTCAGGGGTGGGAGCCTCTCCTCACTTTGGGAAATCTGCGATGAGCTGAGGCAAGAAAGTTTGAAATGAGACATTCCCTGCCTGCAGTGAATGAATCTCTCGGCTTCTTGCGAATCATTTTGGGGGAAAAGGGTGAGGGGAAAGAGCCCTGGAGCTGCTGGTGGATTATTTTGGTGTCTGAATGCATAGAGGTGGGTAGGGTGTGCATGGAGGAGTTTGGAGGAGCAGAAAGGCTGCAGAGCTCAGCCCTGGGGCTCTCAGTTAAGGAGAAAGCACCCAGTGTTTGCCGTGGGTGCTGTCCATCAGCAGCTGCTCCCAGAGCCTCTGGAACCCATGCCAATGTTCCCAGAGCCACTGGGATCCATCCCAATGTTCCCAGAGCTGCTGGGATCCACCCCACTGCTCCCAGAGCCACTGGAACCCATCCCAGTGTTCCCAGAGCTGCTGGGATCAACCCCACTGCTCCGAGAGCCTCTGATATCCATCCCACTGCTCCCAGAACCACTGGAACCCATCCCACTACTCCCAGAGCCTCTGGAACCCATCTCAATGTTCCCAGAGCCACTGGGATCCACCCCACTGCTCCCAGAGCCACTGGAACCCATCCCAATGTTCCCAGAGCCACTGGGATCCATCCTCCTGCTCAAAGAGCTGTGGGAACCCATCCCAATATTCCCAGAGTTGCTGGGATCCACCTCACTGCTCCCAGAACCACTGGAACCCATCCCACTGCTCCCAGAGCCTTTGGGATCCATCCCACTGCTCCCAGAACTGCTGGAACCCACCCCAATGTTCCCAGAGCTGCTGGAATTCATCCTACTGCTCCCAGAGCCACTGGAATCCAATCCATCTCATGTTCCCAAAGCCTCTGATATCCACCTCACTGCTCTCAGAGCCTCTGAAACCAACCTCACTGCTCCCAGAACCTCTGGAACCCATCCCACTGCTCCCAGAACTACTGGGATCCATCCCACTGCTCTGAGAGCCTCTGATATCCATCTCAGTGCTCCCAGAACCGCTGGAACCCACCCCACTGCTCCCAGAACCGCTGGAACCCACCCCACTGTTCCCAGAACCTCTGGAATCCATCTCTCTGCTCCCAGAGCCTCTGGAATCAGTCCCCCTGCCCATCAACCCGGGCTGCTCACACTGAGCAGGTTCCCGATAAAGCATCTGTGCTCCCGGAGAGATTGGGAGCCTGGCGAGGGGAGATTAGCGATTCCTCCTAATCCAACAGGCAAAGCAATCTCAGACTTGCCGAGAACAACCCTAAAAGTGCTGATTTTCTCCTTCCCGACACGGCACGTGGCCGTGACCCGTTCACTTCTGAGATTTGGGAGATTGCGTCCCGAAATCCTGCAAGGCTGATGCAGACTCGTGAACTCAAAGCCTGTGAGTCACTGTGATAAATGAGTAAATAAATGAAAAATCTGTTCTGATGTCTGTATTTCTGTGAGTTACTCCCCTCCCCGCCCTGTCTGTAATCTCTTCCCCTCTGGTAGTTCTGATTAGCTGCTAATGAGGAAAGATGATTTTGT
>NW_026627888.1:0-1425 GCF_030028575.1 Malurus melanocephalus
TTATATGTAATGGGCAGGAACAGAAGAAAAGAGAAGTCAGGGAAAGGTGCGCCCAGAAACTCTGAAGCTCGAGGAAAAAGTGAGGTAATCTGTTATTATTGTCTAAAGAAAGGACATACGCAGAGAACATGTCGCCAGCGAATAGCCGATAAAAAATGTTTAAGGAGGAACAGGGGTGTAAAGGGCTCCATTCGTTAAAACATCAGAGCCCCAGGAAAAACTTAAGGCAAAACAAAGAAAGATCGTATGTTTTCTATTGCCAGAGGACAAATTTGGCTACACAACCAGAACAACGGTCCTCGAGACCGTCTGAAACCCCTAAGGTACAAAGGAAAAGCAATGTGGTCTGTTATTACTGCCAGAAAAAGGGACATTTGAAGAGAAATTGTAGGCAAAGAATAGCCGATGACAAACGGAGAGAAGATTGGRAAAGAGCAGATGAGATGCGTAAAGTAATATGTTTCTATGAGACAATGCTCGCTGAAGTAATATGTTGGTTACAAAAATTCTAAACGAATAATACAAGTAATTGTGATAAAGGGAAAAACCTTCTAGTGTATCTGTTATAATTAAAGACATAGTATTGGAAACATCCTCTAAATTGGGGGGGGGTGGATTGTTACGGTTATTACCAAATTAGAACGGGATTTAATGATTGAATTAAGTAATTGGACTCCAGGTAAAAGGGAAAAGAGGGACTACAAAACTGAATTATACTTTTTGTCTGTTCAGAATGAGCAACAAATTAACCCACAAGTATGGTATTAAAATATTAGATTTTTTGGTTTTTTTTTCAAGAGTAAAAAAAAAAAATATCCAAATCTAAATTACAAGAAATAAAATATTTAGGACACTGATTAATCAGTGGAGCTAAAAGCTGCTACAAGCACTAAAGATTTAGAGCTCCAATAAGGGGGCAATTTATACGGAGTCCAAAATGCATTTGGGTCATACATACACTTGGGAAAATATGGGAAGAAAGGAGTCTAATAACATAATGCTCAGATAAAGTACAAGTAAAGCGAACCAGAGACATGGCTACAAAATAAAAGTATGAGTATATAGATTGCTATTACATATGTCTTACTAGCTGAAGTTTTGTTTCATTGTTTGAAGGTCACTTTAGGAGAGAGCTGTTAAGGCTGTTTGTGTGCTGGTTTTTTTTGTGCAGAGTAAGTCAGGTTTGTTTATGTCTGCTTGCCAGCTTACAGCTTCAGCTACTYATCAGTGATGCTTGCATGCATGGGAATGATGAATCAGTTTCCTGAGTGGTGACTGCGTGTGTAATTTGGGAGCACAGCAGCCAAGCTCACTCAAAGGAGTTTCATTGGGAAACGTTGGTAGTGCTGTCCTTTTGTAAAGAGCACTGAGATTACATGTTAAAAGGACATAAAAAGGCCTAAGTAAAACAATCAGAGAAAATAC
>NW_026627888.1:2030-3693 GCF_030028575.1 Malurus melanocephalus
AAATCCAGGTGTTTTCTGTGCTAAAATGATATCAAGTCACCTTGACTTGTTAATTTGGACTGATAAGAAGCTGGAGCCCCTTCAAGGGAAATTTGGAAGCCCTGCCCGGGAACGGCTCTCCAGACCTTGAAATCGGGTTAGCCAGCTGTTGCAGACCCTGGGTACTCACTAGAAAGCCAAGATTTTGGCTTTGGTTTTGATTCAAACTTAACAAGTGTTGAGTGGCATTAACCATAGTGGCTGGGAAATCCAAGGCTGCAATAAAGATTATTAGGATATATGGATTCTGAATTCAAAGGGAAATAGTATTTATAACAATGTTTTTCTCTGATAAAACACATGATGGTTTTAAGAACTAGGACAATTCGGAAGTGTTTGTTAATTCTTGAAGTCCAGTTCCTCTGGTGCAACACTAACAAAGGTCATCCTCTTTCTTAGTAATTCACAAGCATTTAATGTCCTTCTCAGAATAAACAGGTTCGCACAAGCTTTTGCTCTGCTTCTCACTCTCTCTTTCTAGAAGCATAACAGCATGAGAACATCTCCATGCTCTGTTTCAGTATGTGCCTCCTTCTGGTGAGTTGATTCCAACATTGGTTTTGAAGAGCATCCCAGCAGGTTGTTCCTAGTCTCTCTGCGGTGTGAGGTCTTTAATTTTAGATTTTTTCATAAAGCCTGTTATTGTTTGCATATACGCACGTATAGATAATGTAACAGGGCAGGAGTATCATCTGGTACAATCAGTTTCAATTAAAGAAAAGCTTATTTGAAAACTGTCAGCATTGGGGCAAAGTGAGTACCATTTTAACGAACCAAATAATGACAACCTTTTGTGCACCTATATATATATTTGGTGTTACTGCTGGAGAAGCTGCTCACACTGTGTCACCCATACCCTTGTGTAACTTGACATTTCCCCACACAGGGGTACTAAATATAAGACATGGAATTAATACCAATCATAGTCAACTGTTTAAATTTTACTGAAATGCAGATCTCAGTAGTCAGCTTCTCCACAGTTTTAGCAGGTAATACTTGGTGTTTCTCCACCTCAAAAATTTTGAAGGGGTTGTGTGCAGYTCCATGCGAAATACAGATAATTTATCAGATAACATGAAGATTTTAATGAACAATCTTGGTATCTACCTGGTACTTACAATGGTACTTTCACTTTTACCATCTGCCCTATTTAAAAATGTCATAGTCTTATTACTCAAAAGGGGGAGACTGGACAAAACCGAAGCGGAACTCACAGAATGCAATGCTCAATGACAACTGAATGGCAAAAACATGTCTTTAATACTCTGGAACCTCATATTTTTAAGGAAATGTGTTGCATAGTGGGCATTATAATTATGTATAGTAAAAGGAATCAGATACATATTTCTGTGCTGTTCTGTTGAGCTTTGTGATCTGAATGAGAGTGTTTGAGGCATGTTTGRTATGGGGGAGATCCYCCTGTGTGGTACCAGCAGCGAAGAGAGGACGCAGCTGCACCAGATGGTGGTTCAGCGACTTTCATTTCTGTCGCTGGAAAGAAAGAGCGGAACTCTCTGGGCATTTATTTCCATTTTTGATGCTCAGGGTGGCAAAAACTTGTGTACATTTAATCAGATGATCAGACTTTAGTCAAGAGAAAGTGACTTGTGCTTGAAGTAAACCA
>NW_026627889.1:0-901 GCF_030028575.1 Malurus melanocephalus
CCCCCACACCTGGAGTGAGTGGATGCCCAGAAGAAACTGTGTTCTGCCAGGAGATTGGAGAGAGCGGCCTTGGAGCGGAATGGAGCAGCCGGCCTTGGAGGACTGTTTACCTTCCTCTGTGTACGAGGGAAAGGAAAGAAATCCCATGTGACCAGCAGTGATAAACTGTCTGTTCTTGGGAAAAGAACCTCCACAGTTGGAGCTGGGTAAGAACTCTTCTCCATGGGTGATGGAAGACAACATTGTGATGGACTGAGCAGAAAGCTCTCATCCCCTGCTCCACTGCACGTGGGAAGGCTGGAGGGGTGGAGAGTGAACCAGGAGAGAAACAGGTGTCTTGAATGGTCCGGCTTTTTTACCTCCTCCTCATAAATTCACCCTCTGCATTTGTTTTTTCCCCTCCCTCCCTTTTGTGTGGTAGTTTCTTAGTAGTTTTAGTAATTAATTTAGTAAAAAATCTATTTTGCAACCTACGTTGTGACCATCATGGAGCATGAAATCATTCTCTCAATCCCTTATCTTGCCTAGAAGCCATAAATTTTGTTGTTAATTAGGGTTTTGCTCTCCCCTCTGTCTCTCCTGGGGGTGGGCAGTGAAGTGTCATGGGTGCCTCAGTGTTCAGCCAGGGTTGTACCCAGGACATTTTTGGTTCATTGGCCAGGAAAGGAATTAAACCATGACAGGTCAGTGTCTGAGCTTGGAATGGCTGTTCAACAGCCCCTGTGTAAAAGATCGCTGTGTGAATTGGGTTCTGTGSTCATAACAGAACTGAATTGTCCCAAGACATCTCATCCCCATGGTGTTCATGGCACTGCAGCAATGAATGGAGCAATTCGGGAACTTTGCCCTTTGGGGCCGAGAGCCAGATGAAGGTGAGCACTCTGCTCAGGGCGTTGAGGCC
>NW_026627889.1:2931-3970 GCF_030028575.1 Malurus melanocephalus
CTGCAATGGGCGGGGGTGATGGGCAGAGGAGCTGCCGGAGGGATCGCTGCGGGGGCAGCGGCTGCTGAAGAGGCCGCTGTTGGGGGCGACGGTGCCGGCAGGAAAAACGGTTTGGAAAAGTCAGCTGATGGAGCTGGCTGAGAGCGGAACTCCGAGTGAGTTTCTTTAAGAGTTGTCATAACAATTCCCCATGGAACGAGGTGCTTACAAGCGTCAGCACCGYTGCCTCCGGCAACATCTAAAAGTTCTCCCACCACYAGCCAGGCATCCGAGTGAAAAGTGCCGGCTGTGGGGAAGTCTGTTACAYGYGTGGACATCCAGTCCAGCAAGGCAAGTGATTTCACATCAGAAAGGTCTTTATTCTGCCCATGCAAGAGCCGTCGTAAATCTCCCAGGCTCTGCTTTCACTCCAGGAACATCTTTCCTCCCATGATTAACTCTGTTGCTCACCTGCAGAGGTGATGTGAGCGTGACTTGACCTCCGTAGCCGAGAGTGAGGATCGATCCGACTGTGTCTGAYGGGAAATCGCCACCGGCTGCAGCTTCTGCCTCACTGCTGCCGGTCTGCGCTGACTTCGGGCATCATTCTGTGGTGATGAGAAACGACACGGACCCACCCGGCAGGTGGAAAGAGGAATCAGTTTATTGCAAAAAACCAGGGTTTTTTTAAGATTATTAGTTGGTGTGAGTTTACATTGTTGTAAACGACAGTGAAGTGTTTCACCCAACCACCATAAATCATGTTAGGAACAGAATGGTCAGGACCAACCACGATACAGCGCGGTGTGAGCTCTCAGTAGTTCTATCACTTGTTTTCCAGGATTATGTAACTTATTTTTCACCTCTGGTTTAGCTGAATCATTCCCAGAATCCTTCTCTGATTAGTCAAAGTAGCAGGAGAGAGCAAGAGTTGTGCAAGAGAGACAAGGCCCTTGCTTTATAAGGTTTTACTTAACCGCTGCAGGCACATGGGGTGAACTTCCGTGGGGTTTTGGGAGCGCTGGGTTTCTGGGAATTGAGGGTTCTAGAGAGGGACTTG
>NW_026627890.1:0-3858 GCF_030028575.1 Malurus melanocephalus
CAGAGTGGAGCTGCAAGCGCCGAGGCTCGCTAGCTCACCCAAAGAGACGACTCACGTGTCTATGTGTGCGAGACGTCCCGCAAAGTGGAGCTGCAGAACACCGAAGCTCCCAGCTCACCCGAAAAGACAGCTCACGTGTCTGTGTGTGTAAAAAGTCCACAGAGTGAAGCTGCGAACGCCGAGGCTCGCTAGCTCATTCGTAGAGACGACTCACGTGTCTGTGTGTGTGAAAAGTCCACAAAGTAGAGCTGCGAACGCCGAGGCTCGCTAGCTCATTCATAGAGACGGCTCACGTGTCTGTATGTGTAAAAAGTCCACAAAGTAGAGCTGCGAACGCCGAGGCTCGCTAGCTCATTCGTAAAGACAGCTCACGTGTCTGTGTGTGTGAGAGATCCGTAGTAGTGCAATCCCTATTCCCCTGTAAGAAATTAGGCACGACCAAGAAGGATCGTGCGTGTGAGTGTAATACTCATTTCCCCCCCACTGAAGACACTCTAAAAAATAAAACAGAGAGAAAACAAACCCTCTACATCCATGAAAAGAGAGCCCCAAATAAAACTCCCAAACATCCCTCCTGATAGTCCGTTGAGACAACAGCTTATACATTGAGCTGACGACCCTCGAACCAAAGAAAAAAATAACATTAAAATAATAAATTACTGTATACTAGCTTAAAGAAGAAAGAAAATCAAGTCAAATCCTTTGTATTAGCCCATATTTAAATCAGATGAAGAATCTGTGTGCCAAACTTTAAATATTTGAGTAAACAGTAAAAACCCCTTCATTCAAAAAGAGAGTGATTATGCTTCTCTCTAGCTCCCTAACACCAAAAAAGCAAAAGTGTTTGTACTAAAAAAAAATAGACGTAAACACTCTAATAATGCACCCCCACCATATGTACCGCTCACTCCTACAGCTCCATTAAATCAAGCACAAGGGGGAGAGGCTGGGCCACTTTCCTTTGGGAAACAGGGAGATTCCTCATCTGAGGAAGAAGATAACATTCTGCAGGGACCGGTAACCCGGAGCAGAGCCCGCAAGTTATACCCCCTAAGGGAAGTGGCTATGGGAATGATAAATCAACAAGGGGGTGGGCAGGCACCCAGTATAGGATATGTGGCAGTCCCTTTAAACTCCGTAGATATCCGCGAATTTAAAAAAAAAATAAGACATCTTTTAAAAAACCCTCTTAAAGTAGCAAAAAGAGTAGATCAATTCCTAAGACCTAATATCTATACCTGAAATGAACTGCAATCCATTTTAAAAATACTCTTCACAACAAAAGAGAGACGCATAATTCAAACTGCAAGCATGCGTATCTAAGAAAATCAACACCCACAGAGTCCCATGAGTGATACAAAATAGCCACTGCATCAGCCCAATTAAAACAATCAAAATCCACAAAATCGAGCTAACATACAAGATCTTAAAACCATTATAGTACTGAGAATAAAAGAAGCAGTGCCTAAAGAGCAAAATATAAGTAAAACCTTTAGTGATAATCAAAAAAAAAAATGAAGACCCTACCACTTAGTTAAAAAAATTAAAAAAAAATTTACAGTTGTATTCTAAAATAGATCCTGACAGCCCGGCGAGCCAAACCCTCTTAAAATTTCAGTTTGTGTCCCAAAGATAGCCTGATATCCAAAAAAAATTAAAAAAATTAAACGATTAACAAAACAGAGGGCTGGATAAATTATTAAAAAAAACACAAAAAGTATATATAAAAAAAAATAACAAAAATCACAAAAAACAAGTTAAAATAATAGTAGCAGCAGTACGAAGCAAAAAAGAAAAACCAAATTCAAGTACACAACCAGAACAACAATCCTCGAGATCATCTAAAAACTCTAAAGTACAAAAAAAAAACAATGTAGTCTGTTATTACTGCCAAAAAAAAAAACATTTAAAAAAAGATTGCAAGCAAAAAATAACAGATAAAAAACTGTTTGCTAAAGATTAGAAGTGTCAAGAGCTCTATTTGCTGGGGTCACAAAAGATCAATGAGCCCTTGATAAAATTAAAAGTAGGACCCCAGCAACAAAAATTTAAGTTCCTCGTGGACTCAGGGGCAGAACAATCAACCATTCAATCCTTACCACTAAAGTGCAAAATTTCTACAGACACAATACAAGTAATTAAAACAAAAAAAAAACCTTTTAAAGTACCTATTATTAAAAATGTAACATTAAAAACATCATCCAAATTAAAAATAAGATCACTATTGTTATTACCAGAAACTAAGTTTAATCTATTAAGACAAAATTTAATGATTAAATTGAATATCAAACTCCAAGTAAAGAAAAACAAATTACAAATTAAAATATACTCGCTATCTGTTCAAGACGAGCAACAAATTAACCCACAAATATAGTACACACCAGACACCGTGAGTAAGCTTAATATTGCACCATTTACAGTCACCCTTAAAGACCCAGAAATTCCAATTAAAATAAAACAATATCCAATATCTAAAGAAGGCAGAAGGGGTCTCCAACCAAAAATAAAACGACTATTAAAACAAAGTATCCTAGAACCATGTATATCTCCCTATAACACACCAATTCTACCAGTTAAAAAACCAAATAGCAATTACAAATTAGTCCATGACTTAAAAAAAATAAATAAAAAGACCATTAAACAATTCCCAATAGTAGCTAACCCTTATACTATCTTAAACCAGCTAAAACCACATAATACATAATACAGTGTAATAAATTTAAAAGATGCCTTTTAAACCTGCCCGCTTGATGTAACCTACAGAAATTACTTTGCCTTTAAGTGAAACGACCCAAAAACACATATTAAACAGCAACTCCAGTAGACTGTGCTGCCTCAAAGATTTACAAAATCCCCTAATCTATTTAGTCAAACATTGAGTAAAATCTTACAAAATTATCAACCAAAACCTGCTATAAAATTAATCCAATATGTAAACGACCTTCTCATAACTAAACAACAAAAAAAAAATATTCAGCAAAAAAGTATTAAATTATTAAATTTTTTAAACTCCCAAGAGTTAAAGATATCTAAATCTAAATTACAGTTTACTAAGCAAAAAATAAAATACTTAAGACACCAATTAATAAATAAAACTAAAAAACTAGACCCCAGTAGAGTCCAGAATATATTAGATATGCCCCCTCCGAAAACTAAAAAACAAATTCGACAATTATTAAAACTGTTTAGATATTACAAACAGTAAATTTTAAACTATAACAAAAAAATAAAATTTCTATACAAAAAATTAACTCATAATAATCTCCTAAAATAGACAAAACAAGACGATGAAGCTCTCCAAAATTTAAAACAAAAATTAATCAATACTCCTGTGCTGAGCCTCCCAAATTTAACCAGACCTTTTTACCTTTTTATAAACATAGATAAGAAAACAGCATATAAAATACTTACCCAAGATTAAACTAAGAGCAGAAAACCTATAACCTATCTATCCAAACTATTAAACCCAATTAACAAAAATTAGCCTACCTATTTACAAACAGTAGCTGCAGCTACTCTGATAATAAAAAAAACAATAAAAATCACTTTTAAAAGTACAATTCGAGTGATTTCCCCACATAATATAAGAAATATTTTAACTCAAAAAACAAAAAAATAGATCACTAATGCTAAACTACTAAAATATAAAAAAATATTGATATCATCACCTAAATTAACTTTAAAAACCACGTCACTCCAAAATCCCGCAGAGTTTCTATATAAAACCCCCTCCACAAAACCATTGTCACATAACTGCTTACATACTATAAAAAAACAAACAAAAATTAGACTTAATCTCAAAAAAAAAGAACTTAAAGAAAGTACAAAACTCTACATAAATAATTCCTCAAGAGTTAT
>NW_026627891.1:0-1189 GCF_030028575.1 Malurus melanocephalus
CGTGGGAAATTGTGGGATCACTGGAAATTGTGGGATTGCAGGAAATTGGGATCGCTGGATGTTCTGGGATCACGGGAAACCGTGGGATAGATGGAAATTGTGGGATCGCTGGAAATTGTGGGATCACGGGAAATTGTGGGATTGCAGGAAATTGGGATCGCTGGATGTTCTGGGATCACGGGAGACTGTGGGATCGCTGGAAATTGTGGGATCGCTGGAAATTGTGGGATCACGGGAAATTGTGGGATCACGGGATGTTCTGGGATCGCGGGGAACTGTGGGATTGCTGGAAATTGGGATCACGGCAAACTGTGGGGTCGTGGGATGTTCTGGGATTGCTGGAAATTGTGGGATCACGGGAAATTCTGGGATCGCAGGATATTCTGGGATCGCTGGAAATTGTGGGGTCGTGGGAAATTGGGATCACTGGAAATTTTGGGGTGGCTGGAAATTGTGGGATCACGGGAAGCTGTAGGATCGCTGGAAATTGGGATCGCTCGATGCTGTGGGATCATGGGAAACAGTGGGATCGCTGGAAATTGYGGGATCGCCGGATATTCTGGGATTGCTGGAAACTGTGGGGTTGCGGGATTTTCTGGGATCATGGGATGTTCTGGGATCGCGGAACGCTCTGGGATCCCTGGACGCTCCAGACACCACTGGGGCTGGAAAAAACGGGGCTGGGAAAAAACGGGCCTGGACAAAGATGAGGCTGGAAAAAAAAAAATTGGGGCTGGAAAAAAAAAAACGGCTGAAAAAAAAAAGACTGGAAAAAGGGCTGGGCAAAAGGACTGGGAAAAAAGACTGGGAAAAAAAAAGGCAGGGTAAAAAAACGGGCTGGAAAAAAGGGCTGAAGAAAGGGGCTGGGAAAAAACGGGCCTGGAAAAAAAAATAGGCTGGAAAAAAAGGCTGAAAAAAAGACTGGAAAAAAGGCCTGGAGAAAGGGACTGGGAAAAAACGGGGCTGAAAAAAACGGGCCTGGAAAAAGAAAAATGGGCTGGGACTGGGGAAAAAGGCTGAAAAAAAGGCTGGAAAAAAAGGGGGCTGAAGAAAACAGGACTGGAAAAAATGGGCTGGAAAAAGAAAACGGGCTGGGAAAAAAAGGCTGGAAAAATATGGGTTGGGGAAAAAAAAAACCGGCTGGAGAAAAAGGCGTCTGGGAAAAAAAAAGTAGACTGGAAAAAGAGGC
>NW_026627891.1:2271-3643 GCF_030028575.1 Malurus melanocephalus
GGTTTTTAGGGTGCCGGGAGGGGCATTTGGGATGCCAGGAGGGGTTTTTTGGGTGCCAGGAGGGTGTTTTGGGGTGGCAGGAGGGGTATTTGGGGTGCCAGAGGGGTATTTGGGGTGCCGGGAGGGGTTTTTGGGGCGCCAGGAGGGGTTTTCGGGTGCCGGGAGGGGTTTTGGGGTGCCAGGAGGGGAATTTGGAGTGCCGGGAGCGTTTTTGGGGTGCCAGGAGGGGTTTTTGGGGTTCCGGGAGGGGTTTTTGGGGTGCCAGGTGCCCGTGTGGGGTGGCCCGGGGTGAGTTGGTGGCTGCCGGGTTCTGGTGGGGACACCTTGGGGTCACCAGTGCGCCCCAAATTCTTCATTTCTGTCAGATTTTTGGTCCCGGGGGGATTTTGGGGGGCGGGGGTGTCACCGGTGTCACCCCCAGTCCTTCATTTCCATCGGATTTCTGATCCCGGGGCATTTGGGGACGGGGGTGTCACCACAAATTCTTCATTTCCATCCGATTTCTGGTCCTGGGGGGATTTTGGGGACACCCCCCAGCTCCACAACCCAGCAGGGCCTTTTCCAGTTGTGAATTTTACCCAAAACATCATTTTTCTCCCCAAATCTGTGTTTAACCCCATTTGCTGACATCCATTAATTTTACCCAAAACCAGCACTTTTCTCCCCAAATCTGTGTTTAACCCATGAGCTATCAGCCATGAATTTGACTCAAAACAGCCCTTTTCTCCCCAAATCCTCTGAGCTGTCAGTYGTGAATTTTACCCAAAACATCATTTTTCTCCCCAAATCTGCATTTAACCCAAATCCCATGGGCTGTCAGCCATGAATTTGACCCAAAGCCAGCATTTTTCTCCCCAAATCTGTGTTTAATCTGCCACCCGGAGCCCTTCCCTGCTGTCACTTTGGTCACTTTGGTCACTTTGGTCACTTTGGTCRCTTTTTTTGTCACTTGTGTCCCTTGTGTCATTTGTGTCACTTTTTTCACTTTTTTTCTCACTTGTGTCACACTTTGTGTCACTCTGCTGTCCCCAGGCTCCGGCCGGTGGCTCCCGGGAGCGCTGCCCCTCCGGGCTCTTCACGGTCAGCGGCGATTGCTGCCGGAGCTGCAACCTGGGCGAGGGCGTGGCACAGCCCTGCGGGGTCAACCAGACCGTCTGTGAACCCTGCCTGGACAGTGAGTGACCTTTGGGGACAGGGATTGGGGACAGGGGCACAGCCCTGCGGGGTCAACCAGACTGTCTGCGAGCCCTGCCTGGACAGTGAGTGACCATTGGGGACAGGGATTGGGGACAGGGATTGGGGACAGGGATTGGGGACAACCAGACCGTCTGTGAGCCCTGCCTGGACAGTGAGTGACCATTGGGGACAGGGG
>NW_026627892.1:0-1167 GCF_030028575.1 Malurus melanocephalus
GGGGGGACGAATCTCGGCCCTGGTTAATTGTTTTTAGTGGTTTTAATTAACGGAATCGGGATAAATTAGGAGTGACGGAGTCGGGGAATGTCCCGGGACAGCGGGATGGGGACGGATGGATGCGGGAATGGGAATGCCAGGGCTCCCCGTGTCACCTCTGTCCCCTGCAGCCCGGACTGCGACGCTGCGGATTAATTGTTTTTAGTGGTTTTAATTAACGGAATAGCGATAAATTAGAAGATAATGGCTGGTGAGGGAGTCAGGGAATGTTCCGGGGTCAGCGGGAAGGGTCAGGGTTAGGGAGTGATGGATGCAGGGATCGGGGTGCCAGGGCTCCCCGTGTCACCTCTGTCCCCTCAGCCACCATGGGCTCCTACTGGGGATTAATAATTTTTAATTGTTTTTAATGGAATTAATCGCTGATGGGGTATTATTGATGATCTGTCCCCGCAGCCACCACGGGCTGCTGCTGGGGATTAATAGTTTTTCATAGTTTTTAATAGTTTTTAATAGTTTTTAATTGTTTTTAATTGTTTTTAATGGAATTAATCGCTGATGAGGTATTGATGATGATCTGTCCCCGCAGCCACCATGGGCTGCTGCTGGGGATTAATAGTTTTTAATAGTTTTTAATAGTTTTTAATAGTTTTTAATAGTTTTTAATAGTTTTTAATAGTTTTTAATTGTTTTTAATTGTTTTTAATTGTTTTTAATTGTTTTTAATAGAATTAATCGCTAATGCGGTATTAATGATGATCCCCGCAGCCACCATGGGCTGCTGCTGGGGATTAATATTTTTTTAATTGTTTTTAATGGAATTAATCGCTGATGGGGTATTGATGATGATCTGTCCCCACAGCCACCATGGGCTGCTGCTGGGGATTAATAATTTTTAATTGTTTTTAATGGAATTAATCGCTAATGCGGTATTAATGATGATCTGTCCCCGCAGCCACCATGGGCTGCTGCTGGGGTTTAATTGTTTGTAATAATTTTTGTTTTTAATGGAATTAATCGCTGATGGGGTATTAATGATGATCCCCGCAGCCACCATGGGCTGCTGCTGCAGCTCGGACTATGACGAGGACTGGATMGAGAACATCGACATCTGCGAGCACTGCAATTACCCCATCGAGCCCGACAGCAAGCGCCAGGTGAGGAGAGGAG
>NW_026627892.1:2287-3176 GCF_030028575.1 Malurus melanocephalus
TCCCGGTGGTCTCACCGCGCCGTGTCCCCCTCCCCACAGGAACGGCGAGTGGTGGAAGGCTCAGTCGCTCACCACGGGCCAGCAGGGGCTGATCCCGCACAATTTCGTGGCCGTGGCCAACAGCCTGGAGCCCGAGCCGTGAGTGGGGGTCGGGGAGGGGATCCCGGCGGGATCCGAGCTCCGGAAAATCCCAAAAAACCCCTAAATCCGAGCCCGCTGCCCGTCCCCAGGTGGTTTTTCAAGAACATCAGCCGCAAGGACGCGGAGCGGCAGCTGCTGGCGTCGGGAAACACGCACGGCTCCTTCCTCATCCGCGAGAGCGAGACCTCCAAAGGTGCGGCCCGAGGGTCCCCGCGGCTCCGGGGGGCGCGGGAGGGAGCTGGGGTCCCGGACGATGTCCCTGGAAGGGTCTGGGGTCCGACACGGTGTTCCCGGGAGGGCGCTGGGGTCCCTGAAGGTGTCTCCAAAAGGCTCTGGGGCCCCTCTCGTGTTCTGGGGTCCCCGAAGGGTGCTGGGGTTCCTCACAGTGTTCCCCGCAGGGGTCTGGGGTCCCTGACAGTGTCCTCGGAGGGGTCTGGGGTCGTTCATGGTGTCCCCAAAAGGCTCTGGGGTCGCTGACAGTGTCTCCGGGCAGGCCGTGGGGTCTCTGACGGGTTCTGGGGTCGCTCATGGTGTCCCCAAAAGGCTCTGGGGTCCCTGAGGGTGTCCCCGGGAGGGGTCTGGGGTCCCTGACGGGCTCTGGGGTCGCTCGCAGTGTCCCCGGGAGGGGTCTGGGGTCCCTCAGAGCATCCTCGGGAGGGCTGTGGGGTCCCTCACGGGCTCTGGGGTCCCTCACGTTGTCCCCGGGAGGGTTCTGGGATCCCTGATGGGCTCTGGGGTCTGTCACGGT
>NW_026627893.1:0-1048 GCF_030028575.1 Malurus melanocephalus
GGGGGATTTTCGCGTGGATTTTTCTGCAGTTTTTTGGGGATTTTTTCACTGTTTTTGTACAGTTTTTTTGGGGTATTTTTTTTTGGGTTTTTGGGTCAGAAGTCATCGTCTTCGCAGATGTCCAGGCAGACGTCAAAGGCCTCGTGGGTGCAGTTGGGGCCTTTACTGGGGGGATTTTCGTGCATTTTTGGGGTATTTTTTGGGATTTTTTTACAGTTTCTGTGGGGATTTTTTCACAGTTTTTTGTACGGGTTTTTTTTTTTGATTTTTCAGAGGGTTGTTTTTTTTATTTTGGGGTATTTTTTGGGTTTTTGGGTCAGAAGTCATTGTCGCAGATGTCCAGGCAGACGTTGAAGGCCTTGCGGGTGAAGTTGGGGACCTTTATTGGGGGGATTTTCGCGCGTTTTTGGGGGTATTTTTGCAGATTTTTTTGCAGTTTTTGTACAGTTTTTGTGGGTATTTTTTGGGGGTATTTTTGGGGAATTTTTTGGGTTTTTTGGGTCAGAAGTCGTCATCATCGCAGATGTCCAGGCAGACGTCGAAGGCCTCGCAGCTGCAATTGGGGCCTTTATTGGGGTTTTTTTGGCTGGGATTTTTTTTTATTTTTGTACAGATTTTTGGGGTATTTTTTGAGGGTATTTTTGGAAATTTTGGGTGGTTTTTTGGGGTCAGAAGTTGTCGTCGTCGCAGATGTCCAGGCAGACGTTGAAGGCCTCGTGGTTGCAGTTGGGGCCTTTATTGGGGGATTTTCGCGCGGTTTTTTGTCCAGTTTTTGGCTGTATTTTTGGGTATATTTTTTTTCAGTTTTTTGGGGTGATTTTTGGGGTTTTTGGGTCAGAAGTCGTCATCACAAATGTCCAGGCAGACGTCGAAGGCCTCGCGGTCGCAGTTGGGGGTGTTTATTGGGGGGATTTTCGTGCGTTTTTGGGGGTATTTTTGCGGATTTTTTCACAGTTTTTGTAGTTTTTGTGGGTATTTCTTCGGGGTATTTTTGGGGAATTTTTTGGGTTTTTGGGGTCAGAAGTCGTCGTCATCACAGATGTCCAGG
>NW_026627893.1:2043-3654 GCF_030028575.1 Malurus melanocephalus
TTTGGGGGTCACTCACCGATGACGGAGCTGGGGCTGCGTCCCCCTCTCCCGAAGGCGCACACCCCGGGGGATTTTGGGGGGATATTTTCAGGGATATTTCAGGGTTATCTCAGGGTTATTTTGGGGTTATTTCAGGGTTTTTTGGGGTCACTCACCAATCACCGAGCTGGGGCTGCGTCCCCCTCTCCCGAAGGCGCACACCCCGGGGATTTTGGGGATATTTTGGTGATATTTTGGGGTTATTTTGGGTGATATTTTTGGGGTTATTTTGGGATATTTTTGGGGTTATTTCAGGGTTTTTTGGGGGTCACTCACCGATGACGGAGCTGGGGCTGCGTCCCCCTCTCCCGAAGGCGCACACCCCGGGGATTTGGGGGATATTTTGGTGGTTATTTCAGGACATTTTTGGGTGATATTTTGGTGGTTATCTCAGGGTTATCTCAGGGATATTTTGGGGATGTTTTTGGTGATATTTTGGGATTATTTTGGGATATTTTTGGGGTTATTTTGGGATTATTTTGGGATATTTTGGGGTTATTTTGGGGTTATTTTGGGATATTTCAGTGCTATTTTTGGGGTTATTTTGGGATATTTTTGGGGATATTTTGGGTGATATTTTAGTTGATATTTTGGGGATATTTTGGGGATATTTTGGGTGATATTTTAGTTGATATTTTGGGATATTTTGGGGATATTTTGGGATATTTTGGGGATATTTCAGGGATATTTTAGTTGATATTTTTGGGGATATTTTGGGATTTTTGGGGTCACTCACCAATAACGGAGCTGGGGCTGCGTCCCCCTCTCCCGAAGGCGCACACCCCCGGGGGATTTTGGGGATATTTTGGGTGATATTTCAGGGATATTTTGGGGATATTTCAGGGATATTTTAGTTGATATTTTGGGGTTATTTTGGGATATTTTGGGGTCACTCACCGATAACAGAGCTCGGGCTGCGTCCCCCTCTCCCGAAGGCGCACACCCCGGGGGATTTGGGGGGATATTTTCAGGGATATTTCAGGGATATTTTTGGTGATAATTTGGTGATATTTTGGGGATATTTTGGGGATATTTTCAGGGATATTTTGGGATATTTTTGGGGTTATTTTGGGATATTTTTGGGGTTATTTCAGGGATTTTTGGGGGTCACTCACCGATGACAGAGCTGGGGCTGCGTCCCCGTCTCCCGAAGGCGCACACCCCGGGGGATTTTGGGGGGTTATTTTGGGTGATATTTTTGGGGTTATTTTGGGATATTTTTGGGGGTATTTCAGGATATTTTGGGTCACTCACCGATGACAGAGCTGGGGCTGCGTCCCCCTCTCCCGAAGGCGCACACCCCGGGGGATTTTGGGGATATTTTGGGGGATATTTTGGGGATATTTTGGGGATATTTCAGTGCTATTTTTGGGGATATTTTGGGATATTTGGGGGATATTTTGGCTGATATTTTAGTTGATTATTTTGGGATATTTTGGGGCTATTTTGGGATATTTTGGGTCACTCACCAATCACCGAGCTGGGGCTGCGTCCCCCTCTCCCGAAGGCGCACACCCCGGGGATTTTGGGGATATTTTGGGTGATATTTTGGGATATTTTGGGTCACTCACC
>NW_026627894.1:0-1463 GCF_030028575.1 Malurus melanocephalus
CCCCCATTGGGGCGATGTTGTGGGGTGATGCTGAACAGCATTTCCCAATCCCTGAATCCCACAGGATTCCTCCATTGGGGTGATGTTGTGGGGTGATGCTGAACAGCATTTCCCAATCCCTGATCCTATGGGATCCCTGCAGCCTCCAGTGGGGTCACTGCTGTGGGGTAATGATGAAAAGCATCTCCTGATCCCTGAATCCCACAGGATCCCTGCAGGCAGAGCCTCCAGTGGGGTCACTGCTGTGGGGTGATGCTGAACAGCATTCCCTGATTCCTGATCCTATGGGATCTCTGCAACCTCCAGCGGGGTCACTGCTGTGGGGTGATGCTGAACAGCATTTCCCAATCCCTGAATCCTGTGGGATCCCTGCAACCTCCAGTGGGGTCACTGCTGTGGGGTGATGCTGAACAGCATCTCCTGATCCCTGATCCTATGGGATCCCTGCAGGCAGAGCCTCCAGCAGGGTGATGTTGTAGGGTGATGCTAAAGAGATCTCCCATTCCCTGAATCCTGTGGGATCCCTGCAGCCTCCAGTGGGGTGATGTTGTGGGGTGACACTGAACAGCATTCCCTGATTTCTGATCCTATGGGATCCCTGCAACCTCCATTGGGGTGATGTTGTGGGGTGAGGGCAAAGAGATTTCCCAATACCTGAATCCTATGGGATCCCTGCAGTCAGAGCCTCCAGTGGGGTGATGTTGTGGGGTGATCTCCCAATCCCTGAATGCTGTGGGATCCCTGCAGCCTCCAGTGGGGTCACTGCTGTGGGGTGATGCTGAACAGCATTCCCTGATTCCCGATCCTATGGGATCCCTGCAGGCAGAGCTTCCAGCGGGGTCACTGCTGTGGGGTGATGCTGAACAGCATTTCCCATTTCCTGATCCTATGGGATCCCTGCAGCCTCCAGCGGGGTCACTGCTGTGGGATGAGGTCAAAGAGATCTCCTGATCCCTGATCCTGTGGGATCCCTGCAGTCACAGCTCCCAGCACGGTCACTGCTGTGGGGTGATGCCAAGGAGATTTCCTAATCCCTAAATTCCAGAGGATCCCTGCAGGCAGAGCCTCCAGCGGGGTGATGTTGTGGGGTGATCCCAAAGCGATCTCCCAATCCCTGAATCCCACAGGATCCCTGCAGGCAGAGCCTCCAGCGGGGTGATGTTGTAGGGTGATGTTGTGGGGTGATGTTGTGGGGTGATGCTGATCAGCATTTCCCATTTCCTGATCCTATGGGATCCCTGCAGCCTCCAGTGGAGTCACTGCTGTGGGGTGATCCCAAAACAATCTCCCATTCCCTGAATCCCACAGGATCCCTGCAGCCAGAGCCTCCAGCAGGGTGATGTTGTGGGGTGATCTCCCAATCCCTGATCCTATGGGATCCCTGCAGCCTCCAGTGGGGTGATGTTGTGGGGTGATGCTGAACAGCATTCCCCGATTCCTGATCCTATGGGATCCCTGCAGTC
>NW_026627894.1:1868-3924 GCF_030028575.1 Malurus melanocephalus
ATTGTCCTGGCATTGGCTGATCCCTTGGGGCAGCGTTCCCAAAGGAGTTTGCATTGTCCAGGGCTGGATCCTTCCTGTGGGGTGATGCTGAACAGCATTTCCTGATCCTTGAATTCCAGAGGATTCCTGCAGCCTCCAGTGGGATGGTGTTGTAGGGTGATGCTGAACAGCATTCCCCGATTCCTGATCCTATGGGATCCCTGCAGGCAGAGCCTCCAGCAGGGTCAGTGCTATGGGGTGATGCTGAACAGCATTCCCCAATCCCTGATCCTATGGGATCCCTGCAACCTCCAGCGGGGTCACTGCTGTGGGGTGATGCTGAACAGCATTCCCCGATCCCTGATCCTATGGGATCCCTGCAACCTCCAGCGGGGTCACTGCTGTGGGGTGATGCTGAACAGCATTCCCTGATTCCCGATCCTATGGGATCCCTGCAGCCCCCAGTGGGGTCACTGTTGTGGGGTGAGGGCAAAGAGATTTCCCAATACCTGAATCCTATGGGATCCCTGCAGGCAGAGCCTCCAGTGGGGTGATGTTGTGGGGTGATCTCCCAATCCCTGAATCCTGTGGGATCCCTGCAGCCTCCAGCGGGGTCACTGCTGTGGGGTGATGCTGAACAGCATTCCCTGATCCCTGAATCCTGTGGGATCCCTGCAACCTCCATTGGGGTGATGTTGTGGGGTGAGGGCAAAGAGATTTCCCAATACCTGAATGCTATGGGATCCCTGCAGCCACAGCCTGCTGGAGGGGTCACTGCTGTGGGGTGATGCTGAACAGCATTCCCCGATCCCTGAATCCCACAGGATCCCTGCAGGCAGAGCCTCCAGTGGGGTGATGTTGTGGGGTGATATTTTAGGGTGATGTTGTGGGGTGATGCTGATCAGCATTTCCCAATCCCTGATCCTATGGGATCCCTGCAGCCTCTAGTGGAGTCACTGCTGTGGGGTGATCCCAAAACAATCTCCCATTCCCTGAATCCCACAGGATCCCTGCAGCCAAAGCCTCCAGTGGGGTCACTGCTGTGGGGTGAGGCTGAACAGCATTCCCTGATTCCTGATCCTATGGGATCCCTGCAGCCCCCAGTGGGGTGATGTTGTGGGGTGATGCTGAACAGCATTTCCCAATCCCTGAATCCCACAGGATTCCTCCAGCGGGGTGATGTTGTGGGGTGATGCTGAACAGCATCTCCTGATCCTATGGAATCCTGTGGCATCCCTGCAGCCTCCAGCGGGGTGATGTTGTGGGGTGATGCTGAACAGCATTCCCTGATTCCTGATCCTATGGGATCCCTGCAGCCTCCAGCGGGGTGATGTTGTGGGGTGGTCTCCCAATCCCTGATCCTACGGGATCCCTGCAGGCAGAGGTCCCATTGGGGTGATGTTTTGGGGTGATGTTGTGGGGTGATGCTGAACAGCATTTCCCAATCCCTGAATCCCACAGGATTCCTCCATTGGGGTGATGTTGTAGGGTGATGCTGAACAGCATTCCCCAATTCCTGATCCTATGGGATCCCTGCAGGCAGAGCCTCCAGTGGGATCACTGCTGTGGGGTGAGGTCAAAGAGATTTCCCAATACCTGAATCCTATGGGATCCCTGCAGCCAGAGCCTCCAGTGGGGTCACTGCTGTGGGGTGATGCTGAACAGCATTTCCCAATCCCTGAATCCCACAGGATCCCTGCAGGCAGAGCCTCCAGTGGGGTGATGTTGTGGGGTGATGTTGTGGGGTGATGCTGATCAGCATTTCCCATTTCCTGATCCTATGGGATCCCTGCAGCCTCCAGTGGGGTCACTGCTGTGGGGTGATCCCAAAACAATCTCCCATTCCCTGAATCCCACAGGATCCCTGCAGGCAGAGCCTCCAGCGGGGTGATGTTGTGGGGTGATCTCCCAATCCCTGATCCTATGGGATCTCTGCAGCCTCCAGCGGGGTGATGTTGTGGGATGATGTTGTGGGGTGATGCTGAACAGCATCTCCCAATCCCTGAATTCCGCAGGATTCCTCCATTGGGGTGATGTTGTGGGGTGATGCTGAACAGCATTTCCCAATCCCTGAATC
>NW_026627895.1:0-991 GCF_030028575.1 Malurus melanocephalus
CCAGATCCCTCCCTGGGATTTTTCCAGCAGGAAAAATCCCAATCCTATCCCTCCTCCTTCCCCTTTGGAGGGCTGACYTGGTGCCTCAGTGATGCTCAGGCTCGTTTTTCACACCTTCTTTTGCTCACCCTGTTGTGCAATTCTCTCTTTCCTCACCATTTTTTAGCCTGAAATAAAATGAAAACTTTTTCTTGCTACTTTTTCTCTCCAAAAATGTGCCCAGGGCTCGAGAGGTGCAGGAGGTTCTCCCAAATTTTGCCAGGCATGTGCTGAGGGTTTTTTTTCCCCTCTAAAACAAATTTTTTTTATCTTAAATGTGAGGTTTTCAGCCCTGCAGGGTCTCTGACTCAGCCACTGCTTTTCAAGCAAGGAGGAGGCAGGATCAGAGCTGAGATTCCAAGGAATTTCTAAGAAATTTTAACGAATTTCAAAGAAATTTCAAAGAATTTCAAGGAATTTCAAAGAAATTTGAAGGAATTTCAAAGAGACCCGGCCCAACTCCACCACCCAAAATTCCAAAATCCTGGAGTTCCTCATCCCTAAAATGCCTGATTTGAACTTAAAAGAACACCAGAATTCCAGAACACCCTGGATATTGGGGGAAAATGATCAAAATAATCCAAATCTGGTTTTAATATGAAAAAAGAAGGCAGAGTTAGATGGGATATGGGGAAGGAATTCTTCCCTGTGAGGGTGGTGAGGGCTGGGATGGAATTCCCAGAAAAACTGTGGATCCCTGGAAATGTCCAAGGCCAGGTKGGAGCAAGGTTCCCTGCCCATGGAACTGAATTATTTTTAAATTCTCTCCCAATCAAAACCATTCTGAGACTCTAAAACTTATCCTTTAAAATACAAAATATTCACAGATCTGTTTGTTGGTGGGTGAACAAACCATAATATTTAAACACACCAAATTCTAGCTTAAATTTAAGCAAAAAGCAGTTGGTTTTTACTTTTTTTTAATGCTCTGCTCATTTTTTTAGCTGCTCTG
>NW_026627895.1:1991-4009 GCF_030028575.1 Malurus melanocephalus
GTCTGGTTTTGCCAGGAGATATTTCCTGTTCCTGGCAGCCAAATCAGGCAGGAGGCGGAAATCTGAAAGTGAAAATTGCAGGGAAATTTGGTTTTCCTTGGGGGAAAAAAGTGGAATGAAAAAAAAAAAGAGGATTTGTAGGGAGGTGACTTTGTCCTCGTGGTTCTGTTGGGTAATTCCTATGGGGTGGTTGGTAAGGCTTGGGATTTTTTAGGGAATTTCAAAGAAATTCTGAGGAATTTCAAAGAAATTTCAAAGAAAATAAAGGAATTTACAGGAATTTCAAGGAATTTCAAAGAAATTTCAAAGGAATTTAAAGAAAGTATCAAGGAAATTTCAAAGGAAATTTCAAAGAATTTCAAGGAAATTTCAATGAATTTCAAGGAAATTTCAAAGAATTTCAAAGAAATTGCAAGGAAATTCAAAGTAATTTCAAAGAAATTTGAAGGAATTTCAAAGAAATTTCAAGAAATTCAAAGAAATTTCAAGGAATTCAAAGAAATTTCAAGGAAATGCAAGGATTTTCAAAGGAATTTCAAAGATATTTCAAAGGAATTTTAAAAAATTTCAAGGAAATTTCAAAGAAATTTCAAGGAAATGTCGAGGAATTTCAAAGAAATTTCAAGGATTTTCAAAAAAATTCAAGAAATTTGAAGGAAATGTTCCCTGGATCCCATTTCCGTGGGTAAAGTGAGGCACAGGCTGGGTTTTCCCAGGGCTGAGTCTCTGTCTGAGCTGGGATTAACTCTGGATTCTGCTGGGAGCATAAACCTGGGATGGATATTTTATACCCAAAGAAATCTTGGAGCTTTCTATTAAAAAATAAAGGGGTTTTTTTGCAGTTTCTCCCTCTTAAATGACAGAAATGTGGAATAGTTTGGGTTGGGAGGGGTTTGAAATATGATCCAGGATTGTTTATTTGATTTTTCTGGGATAGTGGCTCTCCAAATTCCCTGAATTCCCAAAATTTTGTCTCATTTGGGGACGAATTTTCCAAAATCTGTGGATCCAGGAGGATCCCTGTGARGGAAAAATCAATCAACAGAGGACCCAATGGCTTGGCTGAGGAATTAATTAATGAATTATTAATTAATAAAACCCTTTATTCTGCCAGGTGATGTTGGGAATTATTATTATGGCCAAGGACATCCCATGAAACCCCACAGGATCCGCATGACCCACAACCTTCTCCTCAACTATGGCCTCTACAGGAAGATGGAGATCTATGTGAGTGAGAGAAATCATTAAAAAAATTCATCATTTATGTTCATTTTGGAGCTTTTGTCTGAGAGATAATTAATAGAACCCAACCAATCATTTGTGTTTAATTCTGGAGCTTTTCTCCRAGAAAAAATTAATGAAACCCAACCAGYTKTGTTTAATTTTGGAGTTTTTCTCTGAGAGRAAATGAATAAAACCCAAAAAGTTGTGATAATTCTGGAGTTTTTCTCTCAGAGGAAATTAATAAAACCCAAACAATTGTGTTTAATTCTGGATATTTTCTCTCAGAGGAAATGAATAAAACCCAGCCAGTTGGGTTTAATTTTGGAGCTTTTCTCACAGAAGAGAGGCATAAAACCCAACCAGTTGGGTTTAATTCTGGAGCTTTTCTCCAAGAAAAAATTAATAAAACCCAACCAGTTTTGTTTAATTTTGGAGCTTTTTTCTCAGAGGAAATGAATAAAACCCAAAAAGTTGTGATAATTCTGGAGCTTTCCTCTGAGAAAAAAAAAATTTATAAAACCCAAACAGTTGTGTTTTAATTCTGGAGCGTTTCTCTCAGAGGAAATGAATAAAACTCAACCAGTTGTGTATTTCTGTTTTTTCTGAGCTTTTTAGTGAGGGGTTCTGTGCCTCAGAGAGGTTTAGAGACCTGAAATTTATTTTTTTATCCTTGAAATTAAATTTATGGCCAGGCCTGCGTGTGTAAATCACACCGACAGCGGCGTTCTTGCCTTTCAAACCAAAATTTTCTTATTCAACCCTGCTGCTTTCTCCACTTCCTGGGGTTAAATCTG
>NW_026627896.1:0-4059 GCF_030028575.1 Malurus melanocephalus
AGGACCCAGCCCATCCTCAATAAATCCCAGCAAACACACGGCTCACATGTGGAATATTTGACGCCAAAAATGAGTTTTCACAGCCCAAAATGAGTTTTCACAGCCCACATTTCCCTTTTTTCCATCCCGCTGCCCCCAAATTCCCAGCTCTCCCACCCCTGCGTGCTCATCCACAGAACGCTGCTGCCTCTGGCAGATTCCTCCATTCACACGCTGAAATCTGGGGCTAAAAATGGAAAATTTGGGCTTTGGCCTGGTGGTTCMAGGGGAGGAAGATGAGGGGAGGAAGGTGAAGGGAGAAAGGCTCTTCACACACTGAGAGAAGGCAGCGATGGGGACAAGCAGAGGGATGAATTTGTTTGCCCCAAACAGCCACTTCCCAGCCATTTCCAAGCCATTTTCCAGCCATTTTCCAGTTCTTTTCCAGCTAATTTCCTGCCATTTTCCAGCCATTTTCCAGTCATTTCCCAGCTCATTTCCCAGCCCATTTTCCAGCTGTTTCCCAACCATTTTCTATCCATTTTCCACCCATTTTCCAGCTGTTTTCCAGCCCCTTTTCCAGCCATTTCCAAGCCATTTTCCACCCATTTTCCAGTTATTTTCCAGTCATTTCTCACCCCTTTTCCAGCTGTTTCCCAGCCCATTTCCACCCATTTTCCAGTCATTTCCCAGCTCATTTCCCAGATATTTTCCAGCCGTTACCCAGCCTTTTTCCAGATGCTTTCCACCCATTTTCCAGTCCATTTCCCAGCCCTTTCCCATCCCATTTCCAGCCCTTTCCCAGCCCTTTTCCAGCTGTTTCCCAGCCCATTTCCTGACATTTCCCAGCCATTTCCCAGCTCATTTCCCAGACATTTTCCAGCTGTTTCCCAACCATTTTCTATCCATTTTCCACCTGTTTTCCACATATTTTCCAGCCATTTCCCAGCCACTTTTCACCCATTTTCCAGTTCTTTTCCAGTCATGTCCCAGACCTTTTCCAACTCTTTCCTAGACCATTTCCAGCCCTTTTCCAGCCATTTCCCAGCTCATTTCCCAGCTGTTTCCCAGCCCCATTTTCCAGATGCTTTCCACCCATTTTTCAGCCCTTTCCCAGTCATTTCCTAGCCCTTTCCCAGCCTTTTTCCAGCTGTTTTCCACCCATTTTCCAGCTGTTTTCCACCCATTTTCCAGCTGTTTTCCACCCATTTTCCAGCTGTTTTCCAGCCCCTTTTCCAGCCATTTTTCAGCCCCTTTTCCAGCCACTTTTCACCATTTCCCAGCCCTTATCCACCTGCTTTCCACCCATTTTCCACTTGTTTTCCAGCCCCTTTTCCACCCATTTCCCAGCCACTTTTCACCCATTTCCCAGCCATTTTTCAGCCCTTTCCCAGCCACTTTCCACCTATTTTCCAGTCCTTTTCCAGCCATTTCCCAGCCATTTTCCAGCCATTTCCCAGCCCTTATCCACCTGTTTTCCACCCATTTTCCAGCTGTTTTCCAGCCACTTTTCACCCATTTCCCAGCCATTTTTCAGCGCTTTCCCAGACACCTTCCACCCATTTTCCAGCCCTTTCCCAGTAATTTCCCAGCCATTTCCCAGCCCTTATCCACCTGTTTTCCACCCATTTTCCAGCTGTTTCCCAGCCCTTTTTCAGCCCTTTCCCAGCCACTTTCCACCCATTTTCCAGCCCTTTCCCAGAAATTTCCCAGCCATTTTCCAGCCCTTATCCACCTGTTTTCCACCCATTTTCCACCTGTTTTCCACCCATTTTCCAGCCCCTTTTCCAGCCATTTCCCAGCCATTTTCCAGCCACTTTCCATCCCATTTCCCAGCCCTTTCCCAACCATTTCCCAGCCTTTTTCCAGATGCTTTCCAGCCCATTTCCAGCTGTTTTACAGCATTTTCCCAGCCCTTTTCCAGCTGTTTTGTCCCTGTGGGTCCCATCCTGGACGTGCAAAGGGGAAATTTGTGGCACACGGAGCCACACAGACAAAATTTGTGAGGAGAACCAAGCGGTGCAAGAGCTTCTGGTGGACCCTAAAATCACACAGAAACCCCAAAAGTGCATAGAAATCCTAAGAATGCACAGAAATCCTAAAAATGCATGGAAATCCTAAGAATGCACAGAAATCCTAAGAATGCACAAAACTCTGAAAATGCACAGAAATCCTAAAAATGCACAGAAACCCTAAAAATGCACAAAACCCCTAAAAATGCACAGAAACCCTAAAAATGCACAGAAAACTTAGTAATGCAGCCTAAAACAGCACAGAAACCCCAAAAAAACCACACAAAACCCTAAAAACACAGAGAAACCCCCAAAATGCACAGAAAGCCTAGAAATGCAAACAAACCCTAAAAATGCACAGAAACCTGAAAACCACATAGAAACCCTAAAAACGGACATAAATTCTAAAAATGGACATAAATCCTAAAAATGCACAGAAACCCAAAAACCACATGGAAACCCTAAAAACGGACAAAATTCCTAAAAATGGACATAAACCCTAAAAATGCACAAAAACCCTAAAACCACACAGAAACTCCAAAAGTGCATAAAAGTCCTAAAAACGCACAGAAACCCTAAAACTGCACAAAACCCCAAAAAACACACAAAACCCCTCAAAAAACCCCCAAAAACTGCACAAAACCCCCAAAACCCAGCTAAGCCCAATATTTTCCTATAGGGAAAGTACGACTCAGAAAATTTATTTTTCGCGACAAATTTTTTTTTTTTTTTTGCCAGGAACCCACAAACGACACCACAACTCATCCAACGGGAAACGCCCCAAACCCCAAATCCCTTATGGGGTGGGATCAAAGGAGCCCAAATCCCCTATATCGACGGTGGCCATAAAATCCCATTTCCATTAGCTCGGTGCTCGCCACTTAAATGCAATTAGAGCTCCCTGAGCTCGGCCCTACAAAGCTTTGGGGTTTTTTTGGTGTTATTTTTGCCCCACTTTGCAATTAGAGACACCTGAGCTCAGCCCTATAAAGCTTTGGGGTTTTTTTGGTGTTTTTTCACCCCAATTTGCTCAGCAATTAGAGCCCCCTGATGCTTGGCCCCACAAAGCTTTGGGGTTTTTTGAGCCCCACAAACCTTTGGGGTTTTCAGGTTCCACAAAACTTTGGGGTTTTTTTGCCCCACTTTGCAATTAGAGACACCTGAGCTCAGCCCTATAAAGCTTTGGGGTTTTTTTGGTGTTTTTTCATCCCAAATTGCTCAGCAATTAGAGCCCCCTGACACTCGGCCCTAAAAACCTTTGGGGTTTTTTGAGCCCCACAAAACTTTGGGGTTTTCAGGTTCCACAAAACTTTGGGGGTTTTTGTGGGTTTTTTCTGCCCCACTTTGCAATTAGAGACACCTGAGCTTGGCCCTATAAAGCTTTGGGGGTTTTTTTTGGTGTTATTTTTGCCCCACTTTGCAATTAGAGACACCTGAGCTTGGCCCTATAAAGCTTTGGGGTTTTTTTGGTGGTTTTTCACCCCAATTTGCTCAGCAATTAGAGCCCCCTGACACTCGGCCCTACAAACCTTTGGGGTTTTTTGAGCCCCACAAAGCTTTGGGGTTTTTTGAGCCCCACAAAGCTTTGGGTTTTTTTGAGCCCCACAAACCTTTGGGGTTTTCAGGTTCCACAAAACTTTGGGGTTTTTTTGGTGGTTTTTTTGCCCCACTTTGCAATTAGAGACACCTGAGCTCAGCCCTATAAAGCTTTGGGGTTTTTTCGGTGTTTTTTCACCCCAATTTGCTCAGCAATTAGAGCCCCCTGACACTCGGCCCTACAAACCTTTGGGGTTTCTCGGGCCCCAGAAAACTTTGGGGTTTTTTTGGTGTTTTTTTGCCCCACTTTGCAATTAGAGCCCCCTGATGCCCAGCCCTACAAATCTTTGGGGTTTTTTGAGCCCCACAAAACTTTGGGGTTTTTTGAGCCCCACTAAGCTTTGGGGTTTTTTGAGCCCCACAAAGCTTTGGGGTTTTTTGAGCCCCACAAAACTTTGGGGTTTTTTGAGCCTCACTAAGCTTTGGGGTTTTCAGGTTCCACAAAACTTTGGGGTTTTTTTGGTGTTTTTTT
>NW_026627897.1:0-1201 GCF_030028575.1 Malurus melanocephalus
TCATGGCCGCTCTTTCCCGCGCTTTAGGCCACGCCCTCCTCGGCATCGCCGCCGGGCTCCGCCCCCTGCTGGAGGGAGGGGCTGACCACGCCCACAGACACTGACCACGCCCCATTTCCCGTAAACCACGCCCACTTTGGAAATAAACCACACCTGATTTGAATAAACCACGCCCATTTTTATTATAACTCCACCCATTTTTAAATGGAAAACATCCCGCACAAGCCACGCCCCTTTCCATTAAACCACGCCCATTTTAATCAAACCACACCCACTTTGAAATAAACCACACCTGATTTGAATAAACCACGCCCATTTTTATTTAACTCCACCCATTTTTAAAATTGTGATAGTTCCATCAAAGCCACGCCCCTTTTCCATCAAACCCCGCCCATTTTTTATCAAACCACGCCCAGTTTTAATCAAGCCACGCCCACTTGGAAATAAACAACGCCTGATTTGAATAAACCACGCCCATTTTGTTTAACTCCGCCCATTTTTCCTAGATGGAACAATTCCCACCAAAGCCACGCCCATTTCCCGATTTAACCACGCCCACCTTGGAAATAAACCACACCTGATTTGGATAAACCACGCCCATTTTATTTAACTCCGCCCATTTTTCTTTAAATGAGAGAACCCCTCAAAGCCACGCCCCTTTCCCAATAAACCACGCCCATTTTTATTTAACTCTGCCCATTTTCCTCCAAATGAAAAAAAAATCCCCAAAGCCACGCCCCTTTTGCATTAAACCACGCCCATTTCTTTATGAAGCCACACCCACTTTGAAATAAGCCACACCTGATTTCAATAAACCACGCCCATTTTTAACTCCGCCCACTTTTCCCTGATGGAACCATTCCCACCAAAGCCACGCCCATTTCCCGATTTAACCACGCCCATTTTGGAAACAAACCACACCTGATTTGAATAAACCACGCCCATTTTATTTAACTCCGCCCCTTTTATTTAAATGAGAAAGAGTCACAAAAGCCACGCCCCTTTTTCATTAAGCCACGCCCATTTTAGTTTAACTCCGCCCGTTTTCTCTAAATGGGAAAAATCCCACCAAAGCCACGCCCCTTTCCCATTAAGCCACGCCCACTTTGGAAATAAACCACACCTGATTTGAATAAACCACGCCCATTTTATTTAACTCCGCCCATTTTATTTAAATGGCAGGAATTCCACCAAAGCCACG
>NW_026627897.1:2762-3706 GCF_030028575.1 Malurus melanocephalus
TCCCAAAATTCCCAAATTTTCCCAAAATCCCTGGAATTTGTCCCAAAATCATTTCTGACCCATTTCATTGGCGATTTTGGCTCGGTGGGGGAGGGGCAGAATTTCCCAGGCCCCCCAAAAAATGCAAAAAAATGCCATAAAAACCCTTTAAAAAAGCCCCAAAAAAACCCAAATTTTTCCCATTTTTTCCCAAAATTCCCAAATTTCACCCCAAAATCATTTCTGACCCATTTCTTTGGCGATTTTGGCTTGGTGGGGGAGGGGCAGCAGCTCCAAATACCCCAAAAATCCCCCCAAAAATGCAAAAAAATGCCAAAAAAACCCTTAAAAAAGCCCCCAAAAATCCCAAATTTTTCCCAATTTTCCCAAAATTCCCAAATTTCACCCCAAAATCGATTCTGATCCATTTTGGTGGCGATTTTGGTGCAGTGGGGGAGGTGCAGAATTTCCCAGGCCCCCCAAAAATGCAAAAAAATGCCATAAAAACCCTTTAAAAAAGCCCAAAAAACCCCAAATTTTTCCCAATTTTCCCAAAATCCCCGGAATTTTCCCCAAAATCGATCCTGACCCATTTCATTGGCGATTTTGGCTCGTTGGGGGAGGGGCAGAATTTCCCAGGCCGTTTCCAGGACTCGGCTCCCGCTGCGATCTTTGGCCAGGGCCACCCATTGACCCTAAAAATGGAAAAAAATTTAATTTTTTACCCCAAAATTTCCATTTTTTCACCCAAAAATTTCCATTTTTTTTCCTCAAACTTTCCATCTTTTTTCCCCCAAACCACGACACTTTTACTGCTAAAATTTCAATATTTTCTGGCTAAAAAAATTGCATTTTTACACCTAAAAATCACATTTTTTCACCTAAAAATGCCTTTTTTTTTTAAAAAATCCAGATTTTTTTCCCCAAAAATTCCATCTTTTTTCCAGAAAAATTGAACACTTCCA
>NW_026627898.1:0-1352 GCF_030028575.1 Malurus melanocephalus
TTGTCTGGGATGGGGCAAGGATGGCTCTCTGCATCCCCCACATCCCAAGGCTGGGGTTTTGCTGCTCAGTGGGTGATTTTGGGGAGTTGATCCCTCTTGAGAAGCCATTGGGATGGTCCAGAAGTGCAGTGGTGAAATATTTTGGTGCAGAGGTGCAATGGTGAAATATTTCAGTGCAGAGGTACAAAGATAAAATATTTCAGTGCAGAGCTGAGGTTTTTCTTTCAGTGGATGATTTTGGGGAGTTGATCCCCATTGAGAAGCCATTGGGATGGTGCAGAGGTGCAATGATGAAATATTTCAGTGCAGAGGTACAAAGATAAAATATTTCGGTGCAGAGATGTTTTTTTTCTGCTCAGTGGATGATTTTGGGGAGTTGATCCCTGTTGAGGAGCCATCAGGGTGGTGCACAGGTACAGTGATGAAATATTTCGGTGCAGAGCTGAGGTTTTGCTGCTCAGTGGGTGATTTTGAGGAGCGTGGTCCTTGTTGAGAACCCATTGGGATGGTGCAGAGGTGCAATGATGAAATATTTCAGTGCAGAGCTGAGGATTTTCTCTCAGTGGGTGATGTTGGGGAGCATGAACCCTGTTGAGAAGCAATTGGGATGGTGCAGAGGTGCAACGATGAAATATTTCAATGCAGAGGTGCAATAGTGAAATATTTCGGTGCAGAGCTGAGGTTTTTCTGCTCACTGGGTGATTTTGGGAAGCATGGTCCCCATTGAGAACCCATTGGAATGGTGCAGAGATGCAATGATGAAATATTTCGGTCCATAGCTGAGGTTTTTCTGGTCAGTGGGTGATTTTAGGGAGTTGGTCCCTGTTGAGAACTCATTGGGGTGGTGCAGAGGTGCAATGGTGAAATATTTCAGTGCAGAGATGGGGTTTTTTCTGCTCAGTGGGTGATTTTGGGGTGTTCATCCCTGCTGAGGAGCCATCAGGGTGGTGCACAGGTACAGTGATGAAATATTTTGGTGCAGAGCAGAGGTTTTGCTGCTCACTGGGTGATTTTGGGGAGCGTGGTCCTTGTTGAGAACCCACTGGAATGGTGCAGAGGTGCAATGGTGAAATATTTCAGTGCAGAGATGGGGTTTTGCTGCTCAGTGGATGATTTTGGGGAGTTGGTCCCTGTTGAGAACCCATTGGAATGGTGCAGAGATGCAATGATGAAATATTTCGGTCCATAGCTGAGGTTTTTCTGCTCAGTGGGTGATTTTGGGGTGTTGATCCCTGTTGAGGAGCCATGGGGGTGCTGCAGAAGTGCAATGGTGAAATATTTAAGTATTTCATTGCCCATCAGTGTGTGCTGGGGTCCCAGAGCCGTGCAGGAGGTGGCTGCTGGGGACACTG
>NW_026627898.1:3221-4097 GCF_030028575.1 Malurus melanocephalus
TTGTGATGCCACAATCTGGATTTTTTTTTTTTTTTGATGCCCATCCCTTGCCCATGGGCACTTCTGCTGGGCATTCTGAAGTTGAAATTACTTCTCCTTTGATGGCAAGGCTTGGATTTCTTTACATTTGGGACAAAAACCTCCCTCCTAAATTCCTGAGAGCCACTGCCTGCTCCTTCCTTGGCTCCGYGTGGGTTTTGCCTGTTTAATATGATTTTAAAAAGAGAAAAAAAAWTACAAAAAGCGCAAAACAAAACATATCATTTCCTCGCTTTAACACGAGCCAATTACAGCTCGCGGGCTGTTAACTTCATCACCACTTCTTCCAACAAAGCCCTTGGTAAAATAAACCACGGTGGAGCTGCTTTTCCTGGACCTGCMGTCCAGCCGTGGCTTTTTGTCCATCCCCTCTGGCTGGAAAAAAAAAAAAATCCCAAACCTCTGGTGGCTCTGTCCCACACATGCCCGCTGAAATATCCCAGCACTTGTTGTACATCTGCTGTGGACAGCAACTGGAAAGGAGATCAGGGCTCAGACTCTGTGCTGGGCTGTCTGCCCCTCCTAATGAGGAACACATTGGAGCCCTCGCCGCCGCCTGCAAATGGCAAAATCAGGAGGGTTGGGGAGGTTGAGGGTGCCAGGGTATGGGGCAGAGGGATGGGAGAGTGGCAGCAGTGGGCAGGGAGAGCTGCAGGGGCTGTGTGGGGTGCTGAGCCCACCGGGGATGGGGATGCCTGAGATGCTGTCAGGGCTGGCACGGGGTACCAGGGATGCTCTGCGGGATGCTGTGCTGCCTCCTGTGATGCCTTAGGATTTTTAGTTTCTCTATTTTCATGCATCTGTATTCTTGTACTTCCCTAGTACAGCACTAAAACT
>NW_026627899.1:0-992 GCF_030028575.1 Malurus melanocephalus
CTCGTGATGGAAGAACACATCCCCAATCCAGTCAGGATCAGCAGGAATCTGGACAGCAAACTCTGGAAGGGATTTTTGTGATAATGTGAAGACTTCAGGATTAAATAAATTGCACCCAGCCCTCAGCTGATGCTCTCCAATGCCTGTAAGGAAATCGTGTGCACCAGATTAATCTTTCCTCAGGCACTCAAATTGGCAAATGAGTCCCTCCCTGTCTTTTATCAGACACTCAGTGACATGATCAATACCTGCCAGTCACAATTCATGTTCCAATTTCATCCTCTCTGGTGAGGAAGACAGGAAAGGAGGGAAGAAAGGAAGAGAAGTTTTGACATTATTTAAACCCATGCCATGCTTCTCTTTTCAGTTTCATGACACAGCAAAGCTGACAGCAGTGAAAGAGTAGCTGGAGCTGCTGAGGTGTTTGGAAATTCTGGTTCTGTGTTTCCTGAGTCTTTTCAACTAAAAGAGCACTTTCCCTGGGTTTGTGTTGCTTCATCAGCAGAGTTTAGCTCATTAGTACACCCAGCAGACTTCAGAAAGAATGATCAATGTTAATATGGATGGATAAATATAGTACCTAAGGGTTAAAATGTTGTGTTTTCCAGGTAAGGAAGTAACAGAGCCAATAATCCTAGAAAGGAACAGAGCAGGTAGAACAGTGCTGCACAAAAACCAGTGAACTGGAGGCCATGAATTAAAATGCCTCCAAGTCTGGAGGAAATGGTCATTTTCACAGTGCCATTCATGCCTTGTATTAAATGTATTTAGCTGGAGTTTCTGKCYTCATCCTTCCCCAGGAATATAAATTAGTGCCCCATGAAACCAAAGCCATAATGTGCTACAAGATGCAGACTGAGAGCGCAGCTACAGAGGCTTTTCTAGGCCAGTATAATTTTATACCACCATATATTCTTTTTCCACATTTGATCCTTTATGCTGAGAGCAGATTCCTGCCCTGGAAATGGAAGCACAGCTTCTCTCCTGAACCA
>NW_026627899.1:2727-3842 GCF_030028575.1 Malurus melanocephalus
GATCCCGAGGATTTAAGCAAATTAAGTGTTTCGTTTTTACCTTTCAGTGTTTGCCCATTTTGTCTCCTGAGGGAGAATTTGTACCTTTGGTTCTTTATCTCCATCCCTTCTCTCCCTCTCAGCACAGAGATTTTCAGTGACAGATTAAAAAGGTCTAAAGGAGCTACAAGAGAGGGGATCCACAGCAAAGGGACACCAGCTCAGGACACAATCTCCAGCACCTTTGGAGAAACTTCCTTCACTCCTCATTTATCTCTCCTCAGAACTCACTGCCATCTCCATAGTGGGGGTCTGGCCCGAACCAAATCAACCCACAGCAGTTTTAGGGAGGGGAAGACACTGAATTGCACAGCTCAGTTGGCATCAGATCTGACTTCTGAGCAAAACCACAAAGCCACCTCTCGAAAATCCTCTGCTGGGGAAAGCTACACCACAGCCACAGGAAGAGAACAGCAATTTCCCCAGCAAACTGATCTGAAGCTGATGCAGACAAGCAGCATATTCTCTATAAAAAGCTTTTTTGTTGGTTGGAGTCCTCACTTCTCAAGAGAATTTCCAAGAGCAGGTGAGAGACCTCCTGTCACTGTAATCTGTTGTAAAGACACATTTCTTCCGAACTTAACCGCAATTTCAAGGAGTATCAACAGCAGGGTGAGTCATGCCCTCGCTTCTGTGTCTAAATGCTGTTTCAAGAAGCAGTGAACTGGGTCTCTGAGGTGGCTCTTCACACATAACAGGCTTCACAAAACAAGATTGCAAGAGAGAACTGAGAAGCAGACATAACAGACATGTTGTTATTTGTTTTAAATAAAGGAGGGAAAACCCAAATAAGAAAGAATTTAAACAACTCCAGATACAACCTTCCTCTCAGCATTGTGTTCTCGCAGCTCAGTACCCTCTCATGGTTAGAAAATTCAGTGATTTTGTAATTTTTAGCCCTCTTCAGTTCCCTCCAGACTCAAGTTTTAATCTGTGTCTGTCTTTCCACAAGGTTCCCACACCCCCAGGAAAGGCATCCCTCGAGCAGACTGAGCCTTCCTCTGAAGAACTGACTCAAATTCCTGTTAAATAAATGTAATATCCACCTCCAACCAAAGCCATGCTGCCCTCTCCAG
>NW_026627900.1:0-1055 GCF_030028575.1 Malurus melanocephalus
GGACATTGGGGACATTGAGGTGACATAGTGGGACATTGTGGACGTTGTCCCCGAGCTGTCCCCGTGTCCCCTCAGGTGTCACCGCCATCCGCCCCGAGGACCTGGAGTTCCCCAACACCATGACAGACATCGACTACGACACCTGGATGCTCAGGTGGGGACATCGGGGACATTGGGGACACCCGGGGGGACATTGGGGCCCTGTTTGTTCCTTTTGTCCCTTGTGTCACCATTGTCCCCAATGTCCCCAATGTCCCCACAGTGGCATTGCCATCATGCAGGACAGGAACACCATGAGGAACAATTACGGCTGTGACCTGGCCCTGTCCCCAATGTCCCCAATGTCCCCAATGATGTCCCCATGTCCCCACAGTGGCACTGCCATCATGCAGGACAGGAACACCATGAGGAACAATTACGGCTGTGACCCTGTCCCTGTCCCTGTGTCCCCATGGCTGTGTCCCTGTCCCCATGGCTGTGTCCCCATGCTGTCCCCAATGATGTCCCCAATGTCCCCAATGTCCCCAATGTCCCCCCTGTCCCCAATGATGTCCCCAATGTCCCCAATGTCCCCAATGTCCCCATTGCAGTGGCACGGCCATCATGCAGGACGGGAACACCATGAGGAACAATTACGGCTGTGACCCTGTCCCTGTCCCTGTCCCCAATGTCCCTGTGTCCCCAGGGCTGTGTCAGGGCTGTATCCCCACACTGTCCCCATGTCCCCAGTGATGTCCCCAATGATGTCCCCATGTCCCCACAGTGGCACTGCCATCATGCAGGACGGGAACACCATGAGGAACAATTACGGCTGCGACCTGTCCCTGTCCCCAATGTCCCCAATGATGTCCCCATGTCCCCACAGTGGCACGGCCATCATGCAGGACGGGAACACCATGAGGAACAATTACGGCTGTGACCTGGACGCGCTGGGGACGGGCGCCCGGATCGGGATGATGCGAACGGGGGGAGGGGACCTGCGCTACTTCATCGATGGCACCGACCAGGGGGTGGCGTGTTCGGGACTGCCACCAGGTGAGGGGACATTGGGGACA
>NW_026627900.1:1562-2575 GCF_030028575.1 Malurus melanocephalus
CCCATCCCTGACCCCGCCCCTTTCTCCCAGCAGCCCCCGGGCCGTGCCAGCGCTTCCACGGGCGCTGTGGTCAGAACGTGGCGTTGGCGGCCGAGGGCCTGGGCGCGGCGCGCGTGGCCGGCTACTGCCACGGGCTGGTGTTCAGCCGCTCCCACCTGCGGCCCGGAGAGCTCTTCGAGGTGGGCGGGGCCTCGGCGGGCGGGGGGACACGCCCACAAAGGGGCGGGGTCACCGGGATGGGGACACGCCCACAAAGGGGCGGGGTCACCGGGATGGGGGCGGATCCTGAGCGCGGGGATGGGCGGGCGCTGTCGCTTTAAGAGAATGGGTGTGGCTGCGGTGGGAGGGGCTTAAAGGGGTGGGGTTAAGGGCGGGGCGCAGCCAGGTGTGTTCATACCTGTCCTGGGTGTGACAGGGACCCCTCCAAGTGTGTCTCACCAGTCCCAGGTGTGTTCGTACCTGTCCCGGGTGTGTCCAGGGCTAAGCCCCGCCCCCCCAGGTGTGTCTCACCTGTCCCGGGTGTGTCTGTCCCTGTCCCTGGTCTATTCTGTCCCTGTGCCTGTCCCAGGTGTATTCAGGACTAAGCCCCGCCCCATCCCAGGTGTGTCTCACCTGCCTCACCTGTCTCAGGTGTGTTCAGGGCCTTCCCAGGTGTGCTCAGGGTTAAGGCCCGTCCATCCCCGGCTGTGCCTCACCTGTCTCCCCCCTCCCAGGTGTGTCTGTCCCTGTCCCTGGTGTGTCTCACCTGTTTCCAGGTGTTCCTCTCTCTATCCCATGTGTCCGTCACCTGTTTCTCACCTGTCCCAGGTGTTTCTGCCCCTATCCCATGTGTCCCTCACCTGTCTGTACCCATCCCCGGTGTGTCCCTCATCTGTCCCCTGTGTCACCTGTCTGTCCCCATCCCAGGTGTGTCCCTCACCTGTCCCTCACCTGTCTGTCCCCACCCCAGGTGTTTCTGTCCCCTGTCCCCTGTGTCACCTGTCCCTCTGTCCCCACCCAGGTGTGTCCCCTGT
>NW_026627901.1:0-1051 GCF_030028575.1 Malurus melanocephalus
CCGCAGTTCCCTGGCTCTATTTTGGGGTCTCAGGACGGGAATTTTGGGATTTCAGAACAGGAATTTTGGGATTTCAGGACAGGAATTTTGGGATTTCAGGATGATGATTTGGGAATCTGAGGATGATCATTTTGGGGATTTTTCCCCTTTTTTTCTCCCCCAGGTTTTCCCATCTCTCCGCCGCAGTTCCCTGGCTCTCTTTGGGATTTCAGAACAGGAATTTTGGGGTTTCAGGACAGGAATTTTTGGATTTTTGGGGTGCTGATTTTGGCATTTTTGGAATGATGATTTGGGGATTTCAGGATGTTGATTTTGGGGTTTTTTCCCTTTTTTCCAGGATTCCCCGTCTCTCCGCCGCAGTTCCCTCTCTCTGTTTGGGATCCCGGGATGGGGATTTTGGGATTTGGCATCTCAGGATGATGATTTTGGGATTTTTTTCCTTTTTTCCAGGATTCCCCCTCTCTCCACCGCAGTTCCCTGGCTTCGTTTGGGGTCTCAGGACAGGAATTTTGGGATTTCAGGACAGGAATTTTGGGATTTGAGAACAGAAATTTTGTGATTTCAGGATGGGAATTTTGGGATCTCAGGATGATGATTTGGGGATTTTTTCCCCTTTTTTCCAGGATTCCCCGTCTCTCCGCCGCAGTTCCCTCTCTCTCTTCGGGATCCTGGGATGGGGATTTTGGGATTTGGGATCTGAGGATGATGATTTTGGGATTTTGGGACAGGATTTTTGGGATTTGAGGACGGAAATTTTGGGATTTTTGGGATGATGATTTTGGGGTCTGAGAATGATGATTTTGGGATTTTTTCCCGAGGATTCCCCGTCTCTGCGCCGCAGTTCCCTCTCTCTGTTCGGGATCCCAGGATGGGGATTTTGGGATTTTTGGGTCTGAGGATGATGATTTTGGGATTTTTTCCTCCTTTCCCCAGGATTCCCCGTGTATCTGCCGCATTTCACTGGCTCTGTTTAGGATTTCAGGACAGGAATTTTGGGATTTCAGGACAGGAATTTTGGGATCTGAGGACAGGAATTTTGGGATCTCAGGAC
>NW_026627901.1:2452-3440 GCF_030028575.1 Malurus melanocephalus
CCAGGAATTCTGGGATTTTGGAACCTGAAAGCCTGAGAATTCAGGGAATTCTGAACCCAAAATCCCAAAAATTCTGGGAATTCTGGGAATTCGGAAAATTCTGGGAATTTGGGGAATCCTGGGAATTGTGGGAATTGCAGGATCAGATCCTGACGGGATCTGCAGGACCCCTGCCCTGATGTCAGCAAGGTGGGGAAAATTGGGAATTCCTGGAATTCAGAAAATTCAGCGAATTCTGGGAATTCCGGTAAAATTCAGGGAATTCTGAACTGTCCCAAAATCCCGGGTTCTGTACCCCAAATCTGGGGAATTACGGTAATGATGGGAATTAGGGTAATTATGGGAATTACGGTAATCCTGAGCGGTTCCGAAATCCTGGGAATTCTGGGAATTCTGAACCCAAAATGCCAGGAATTCTGGAAATTCTGAGAATTCAGAACTGGCCACAAAATCCTGGGAATTCTGGAATTCTGGGGAATTGTGGGAATTCCGAACACAAAATCAAAAAAATTCTGGGAATTCTGGGAGTTGCGAACCTGAAATCCCGGGAATTGTGGACATTCTGAACCCAAAATCCAAAAAATTCCAGGCATTCTGGGAATTCTGGGAATTCTGAATTGGAAATCCCAAAAATTCTGAACTGGGAATTCCGAACTGCCCTGAAATCCTGGGAAAACAGGGAATTCTGAACATGAAACCATGGTAATTCTGGGAATTCCGTGAATTCTGACCCAAAAATCCCAGAAATTTTGGGAATTCTGTGAATTCCGACCTTGAAACCCTGGGAATTCACATAATTCCATGAATTCTGATCCCAAAATCCTGGGAATGCTGTGATTTCTGACCTCAAAACCCTGGGAATTCCAGGAATTCTGAACCCAAAATCCCGGTAATTCAGGGAATTCCATGAATCCTGAACCCAAAATCCTGGAATTCCGTGAATTCCGTGAATTCTGACCCCAAAATTCTATGAACTCCGGCCCTGAAA
>NW_026627902.1:0-2514 GCF_030028575.1 Malurus melanocephalus
GAGTGACCCCAGAGTGGGGTGAGACCCCTCCCCACTCCCGAGTGACCCCAGCGCGGGGTGAGACCCCTCCCCACCCTGAGTGACCCCAGCGTGGGGTGAGACCCCTCCCCACCCCCGAGTGACCCCAGCGCGGGGTGAGACCCCCTCCCCACCCCGAGTGACCCCAGCGCGGGGGTCCCACCCCTCCCCCCCCAATGTCTGTGTTTCCTCGCCAGGACGGGACCCCCGCGCCGGTGGCCGCGGTGACACCGAGAACGGGGGTCCCAGGAGGGACCCCAGAAGGGACCCCAGCCCCAAATCCCCGCCCGGGGTCCCGTCCCTGGTGACACCGACACGAGGGGACGGTGACAGTGCTGACCCCGACCCCCAGGGCTGTTTTTAGGGCTGGTCACTCTGCGGGGTGGACACGGGGCTGCTGGACACTCGGACAGGGTTTCGGGGGGTGTCCGGCCTCGCTGCGGCCGTGTCCACTCCGAGCGCGGCGTCCCCTCTGTGCTCCCCACGCCATGGACTGACCAAGGCTGGGATGTCATTCCGGCCACGGCCGTAATTCCCACCGGCCCGGGGCTGCCCCTCCTCCTCCCCCTCTGGCCGGTCCTTACTCCGGCCAGTCCTGGCTCCGGCCGGGCCCATCCCGTGCTTTGCCTGATTCGGTGCCGTTTTACCCCGTGCTGGTGTCCGGGGCTGTGTCGGTGTGTCCGGCGGGGTCTGTGTGTCCAGGACTGACCAGTGCTGTGTCCAGGGAGATGCAGGACACACGGACAGGGCCGAGTCCATGCATCTGGTGGGGTCTGTGTCTCCGGCACTGACCAGTGTCCATTGCTGACCAGTGCTGTGTCCAGAGAATCCCAGGGCCCTGTCCATGGGGTCCGTGTGTCTGGGACTGACCAGTGCTGTGTCCAGGGAGTTGCTCGGCCCTGTCTGTGTGTCCGTTGGGTCCGTGTGTCCAGGACTGACCAGTGCTGTGTCCAGGGAGCTGCTGGGTCCTGTCCATTGTCTGTCAGGTCCGTGCGTCCAGCACTGACCAGTGCGGTGTCCGGAGAGTCACAGCACCTTGTCCATATGTCCAGTGAGGCTGTGTCCGTGTGTCTGTTGGGTCTGTGCGTCCGGCACTGACTGGTGCTGTGTCCGGAGAGATGCTGGGCCCTGTCCGTGTGTCCAGTGGGTCCGTAGGTCCGGTGCTGACCCGCGCTGTGTCCAGGGAGGCTCTGGGCTGCGTCCGTGTGTCTACTGGGTGGTCCGTGTGTCCAGCACTGCCCAGCGAGTCTCAGGGCCCTGTCCGTGTGTCCAGCACTGCCCAGTGCTGTGTCCAGGCATTCGCAGGGCCCTGTCCGTGTGTCCAGCACTGACCTGCGCTGTGTCCAGAGAGTTTCGAGGCCCTGTCCGTGTGTCCATCCATGTCCAGCCCCAACCCCTCCTACATCCATCCCCATCCCCACATCCATCACCCCCGCGCGTCCGGCACTGCCCCTCCCCTCTCCCCTCCGGCCGCGCTGACCGCCGCGTGTCCCCGCAGGGAGGAGAAGCCCGAGGAGAACCTGCAGCGTCCGGCCAAGGCCAAGAAGCCCAAGAAGGAGCGCAAGGAGCCGGAGCCGGCGCAGCCCACGGCCGAGCCCGCCGAGGCCGGCAAGGCCGAGAGCTCAGAGGGGGCCGGAGCCGCTCCGGCCGCCCCGGAGGCGTCGGCGTCGCCGAAGCAGCGCCGGTCAATCATCCGCGACCGCGGGCCCATGTACGACGACCCCACGCTGCCCGAGGGCTGGACGCGCAAGCTCAAGCAGCGCAAGTCCGGCCGCTCGGCCGGCAAGTACGACGTCTACCTGATCAAGTGAGGCCCGGCCGGAGGGGAGGGTGGAGGGGGGGTCGGGATGGTCCGAGCGGGCTGTGGGGGGATGTGGTCACTCACGCTGACCACTCGCTCTCTGTCCGCAGCCCGCAGGGAAAAGCCTTCCGCTCCAAGGTGGAGCTGATCGCCTACTTCGAGAAGGTGGGGGACACCTCGCTGGACCCCAACGACTTCGACTTCACGGTGACCGGCCGGGGCAGCCCCTCGCGCCGCGAGCAGCGCCCGCCCAAGAAGCCCAAATCGCCCAAAGGCCCCGGCACCGGCCGCGGCCGGGGGAGGCCAAAGGGCAGCGGCGGCGGCGGCGGCAGCGCCCGGCCCAAAGCGGCGGCGGCCGTGTCCGAGGGGGGCTCCGCGGCCAAACGGGCGCTGGAGAAGCCCCCCGGGAAGCTGCTGGTCAAGATGCCCTTCGCCCCCGGCCAGCCGGGCCCCGCCGCCCCTCCGGCCCCGCGGCGGCCGGGCCGTAAGCGCCGGGCCGAGCCGGACAGTCCGGCCGTGCCCAAGAAACGCGGCCGCAAACCGGCGGGGGCGGCGGGGCCGGGGGGGCCGGGCGGCCCCGACAAGAAGGCGGCCGCACCTCCGGCCGTGCAGGAGACCGTGCTGCCCATCAAGAAGAGGAAGACGAGGGAGACGGTGGTGGTGGAACCGGTCAGCGCCGCGGCCGCCGCCACGGC
>NW_026627902.1:2959-3966 GCF_030028575.1 Malurus melanocephalus
CCGCCCCCGCCCCCCCCCAGCGCGGCCGTGCCGCGGCCCCCGGCCCGCGAGGAGCCGGTGGACACGCGGACGCCTGTGCCCGAGCGGGTCAGCTGACTGTGAGCGCCGCGGGGGAACGCACGGACGGACGGACGGACGGACACACGGACGGGCCCCCCATCCCCGCCCTGCCCCCCCCTTTCACGAGGCAGCGGGGACCCCCCCCTGAATTTTTATTACCGACAAGCACAGCGAGGGACCCCCGGACCCCCCCACTTTGCACTTTTTGAGGAGGGGGGAGCGGCCAGGGCGCCCCCCTCCCCCCGAGGTTGGGTGGGGTTTGTGGGGGGGGGTCGTTTTTGGGGAGGGGTCGCGTCTTCCCCCCTCCCCCGGCGCCGCTTTTCTCGTTCTTCCAGTTCCGTTCCGCGTTTTCCGCCCGTGGGAACCATTTGCACTATGGGGGAGGGGAGGGGGCGGGGCCGGGATCCGGCCAGCGGCCAATGGGGAGCGGCGCTGCTGAAGGGGGTGGGGCCTGGGCTGTGGCCAATCGGGGGCAGGGATCCAGCGTGGAGCCAATCAGGAGAAAGGGTGTGGTGTCGGGGGCGGGGTCTGGTGTGGAGCCAATCAGGAGGAGCGTTGAGCTCAGCCGGGATCCGTGGCTGAGCCAATCAGGAGCGGCGCTGGGTGGGGGGTGGGATCTGGTGTGGAGCCAATCAGGAGCGACTTGGAGGAGGCGGGGTCGGGTGTTGAGCCAATCAGGAGCAACTTTATTGGGGGTTGGATTTCAGCCAATCAGCAGCTTCCAGTCCGTGCGGGATCCGGTGTCTGGAGCCAATCAGAAGGGGCGGGATCAGTAGGGGGAGGGGCCTGGCATTYRGCCAATGGGGGAGGCTCTGCTAGAGCAGGATCTGGTGTGGAGCCAATCAGGAGGGGCGGGATCAGGCCTGGAGCCAATCAGGAGCAGCTTCGGGTTGAGCCGGGATCTGGTGTTCGGCCAATCAGGAGCCACGCTCAGGGGGGCGGGGCCA
>NW_026627903.1:0-643 GCF_030028575.1 Malurus melanocephalus
CTCCCCGCCCCGTTTAACCGCTGCAGCTTAAACTATCATACAAGCATGTAACCACACGACACACAATCACAGCAAACACGCATTACACAATAAAATAAAGAAGAAATATAACTTACTTCCTGACTCCGGGCTCTCGGGAACCGCCACTTCCTGGTTCCGGTCCGTGCTTCACTTCCGGGATCCGGGTCTCCACACACACACACACACACACTCAGTCACGGAGCTCCACACAAGCACACAACCAGGTTCTGCCCACCCTTTCTCCTGCCTCCTAATACAGTCATTGGCAGGCCTGTATTCAGGTAATAGCAGAACTTTTCGCTCCAGTCCTACTCGGCAGACCATTGCGAAAAACCTTTCCTGGCCGGCAGCCTAGCCGGCGCTTGCAAGCCCTATCAGGCTCTGTTGTGCTCCAGGCATCCCCAGCGTCTTACCAACCCCTGGCTACGCGTACGCCCTGTAGACTTCCTGATAAACAAATATGATAAACATACCGTTCCTATGAAGCGCCAGTGGGTACTTGCTCTGCTTGGGCGGTGGACGTACCAGAAGTGGAATTCTTCCAGGAAAAGAAGACCTGGGGCGCGCCAAAGAGTCCCGATTCTGGACAGCCCCCACACTGGACAGAGCTTCTCCTGCTGGC
>NW_026627903.1:5134-6049 GCF_030028575.1 Malurus melanocephalus
AGGGCGGAAGGGGGCGGGGCCAAACTGCACCTGCGCACTCGGGCCAATCGCCCGCCATCTCTGTTGCCATGGCAACYGCCGGGCGGGTGGGATGCRTGCGCAAGGGGCAGAGGGGGCGTRGCCAGCGGACTTTGCCAGACGCTCRCAMGAATTTGCACCCTTTGTATTTCACATCAAAAGTTTCATGACACCTTAACATTGTTTTCACAATCTTAACATGTGCATATTTTACTCCTAATCAAGATGAAATAGTTCAAAATACAAATAATTAAATACAATAAGAAACTTCAATTTTACCAGTTTCAAAACCATTTTAACATACAGAAAACAAAACAGTCAAAAAAGACAGGTCTAACAACCATTCAAATGTAGGAAAAAGCAAGAGGACGCCAGGCAAAAGTGCCTACATTTAACAAGTACCTTTCTTTCACTAAGTATTATGTATTAGGAAAAACAGAGTAAATTCAAAAGAACAAGAATTCTTTAAAACAAGAATTTCAAATGCAAGAAACTGCTTTGAAACAGCTTTCTATATAGTTATATTTATTTCCATATTTAAGATTGGCTTATTTGTGTCCCAACATGTTGCAGCACAAGGGAGGACAGGTGGAAAATACTCTGCAGGTGGATGCAGTTCTAGATCTGTCAAGTTTATGAGTGTAAAGAAAATCAATCTATTAAACACACTGAACATGACAGAAAAATGCAACAAAGTTCTAACCCTGAGAGAATAATGACCCTGCGGTGGCAATAGGAAGTGATGCCAGGGCACCRGGTATTTCTGCATTTTAAGCAAACAACTTTACAAATTCTTTCATTTTTCTTTTCCTCTCTGTTTTGGAAACTGTGGCCCCTCCCGCCTCATGCATTTTCCTCATGGTTTTCAGTTTCAGCACAGAGACTGGAGATTTCACA
>NW_026627904.1:0-1101 GCF_030028575.1 Malurus melanocephalus
AACCCTAAAAAGTGGGGATTGAAATCCTAAAAAGTGGAGGTTGAAACCCTAAAAATTGAGAGTTGGAACCCTAAAAAGTGGGGATTGAAACCCCAAAAGGTGCGGATTGAAACCCTAAAAAGTGGGAGTTGGGACCGCAAAATGTGGGGATTGAAATCCTAAAAAGTGGGGATTGAAATCCTAAAAATGGGAGCTGGGACCCCAAAAAGTGAGAGCTGAAACCCCAAAAACGGCCCGAAAATGGGGGGGGAAGGGTCGGGGAGGGGGAATTGGGACCCGAAAATGTGGGGATTGAAATCCTAAAAAGTGGGGATTTAAACCCTAAAAAGTGAGACCTGAAACCCCAAAAAATGGGAGTTGGGACCCGAAAATGTGGGGATTGAAATCCCGAAAAGTGGGGATTTAAACCCTAAAAACTGGGGATTGAAACCCTAAAAAGTGGGGATTGAAAGCCTAAAAATGGGAGCTGGGACCCCAAAAAGTGAGAGCTGAAACCCCAAAAACGGCCCGGAAATGGGGGGGGGAGGGTCGGGGAGGGGGAGTTGGACCCGTAAAATGTGGGGATTGAAATCCTAAAAAGTGGGGATTTAAACCCTAAAAAGTGGGGACTGGGACCCCGAGAAGTGGGAGTTGAAACCCCAAAAAATGGGAGTTGGGACCCGAAAATGTGGGGATTGAAAACCCGAAAAATGGGGATCTAAACCCCAAAAAGTGGGGATTGAAATCCTAAAAAGTGGGGATTGAAATCCTAAAAGTGGGGATTGAAATCCTAAAAGTGGGGATTGAAAACCTAAAAGGTGCGGATTGAAACCCTAAAAAGTGGGAGTTGGGACCGCAAAATGTGGGGATTGAAATCCTAAAAAGTGGGGATTTAAACCCTAAAAAGTGAGAGTTGGGACCCTAAAAAGGTGGAGATTTAAACCTCAAAGAGGTGGAGTTGAAACCCCAAAAAGTGGGAGTTGGAACCCTAAAAAGTGGAGGTTGAAGCCCCAAAAAGTGGCGATTGAAACTAAAAAATGAGAGTTGGGACCCCAAAATGTTGAGGGTTGGGACCCCAAAAAGTGAAGTTTGCCCCAAAAAGTGGAGCCTTTGCCCCAAAAG
>NW_026627904.1:2176-3534 GCF_030028575.1 Malurus melanocephalus
GGGTCGCCGCCCCCTCCCCACCTCCTCGCTGAGTTTCTCCCCCTCCTCGCGCCTCCCGTTGATCCGCGCTGCCCGACGGAGCCCCCGCAGCGCCCGCTCCGGACAGCCCGCGGTCACCTGCCAGCGCGCGGACTCGGGCAATAGCCTGCGGACAGAGTGACCACTGAGTGACAGACCCCGGCCCGCGGTCACCTGCCAGCGCGCGGACTCGGGCAGCAGCCTGCGGACAGAGTGACCACTGAGTGACCAGAGTGACCACTGAGTGACCAGAGTGACCAGTGAGTGACCACTGAGTGACCACTGAGTGACCAGAGTGACCACTGAGTGACCACTGAGTGACCACTGAGTGACCAGAGTGACCAGAGTGACCACTAAGTGACCACTGAGTGACCACTGAGTGACCACTGACCGCTGAGTGACCACTGAGTGACCACTGACCACTGAGTGACCACTGAGTGACCAGAGTGACCACTGACCACTGACAAACCACTGACTGACCCCGCCCGCGGTCACCTGCCAGCGTGCCGACTCGGGCAATAGCCTGCGGACAGAGTGACCACTGAGTGACCACTGAGTGACCTGAGTGACCACTGAGTGACCACTGAGGGACCAGAGTGACCACTGAGTGACCACTGAGTGACCACTGACCACTGAGTGGCCACTGACCGCTGACAGACCCCGGAGTGACCACTGACCCCAAAGGGTCCTGGCCAGAGGGGTCAGGGGAGGGTCAGTGCTGACCCCAATGGATTTGGAGGGTCCCCCCACCCTTTACAGACCCCAAAGCCTCAATGGGAGTGGACAGAGGGGTGGACACTGGGATGGACATTGGGATGGACACTGGGGTGGACAGAGGGGTGGATGGACACTGAGTGGACAGTGAGTGGACACTCGTACCAGGAGTAGAGGAAGAACACGAAGAAGGGCAGCGACACCACGAGCTGCAGTTGGACAGTGGACATTGGGATGGACAATGGGTGGACACTGGGGGGATGGACACTGGGTGGACACTGGGATGGACACTGAGTGGACACTCGTACCAGGAGTACAAGAAGAACACGAAGAAGGGCAGCGACACCACGAGCTGTGGTTGGACAGTGGACATTGGGGTGGACAGTGAGTGGACACTGGGGGGATGGACACTCAGATGGACACTGGGATGGACAGTGAGTGGACACTGAGTGGACACTCGTACCAGGAGTAGAGGAAGAACACGAAGAAGGGCAGCGACACCACGAGCTGCAGTTGGAGGGTGGACACTGAGTGGACACTGGGATGGACAGTGAGTGGACATTGGGGGGATGGACACTCAGATGGTCACTGGGATGGACAGTGAGTGGACACTGAGTGGACAGTGA
>NW_026627905.1:0-219 GCF_030028575.1 Malurus melanocephalus
GGAGACGGGTCACGTGTCTGTGTGTGTGTGGGATGTCCGCGGTGGTGCAGTCCCTATTCCCCTGTGAGGGATTAGACCACGACCGGGAAGGATMGTGCGTGTGAGTGTGATACTCATTTCCCCCGCKGAAGACACTCTGGAAGAYGGGACAGAGGGAAAGCAAGCCCTCTACATCCATGGGAAGGGAGCCCCAAATGAAGCCCCCAGACATCCCTCCCG
>NW_026627905.1:1368-2529 GCF_030028575.1 Malurus melanocephalus
CTGCCTGCTCGCCCTGTGCAGGAGAAGCAGTTAACAGTTACAAGACCCGCTGGGAACAGCGTGTGGAAACCCACGGGCGGTTCTCCGGAGAATCCTCTTGCTGCCGTGAATGTCTCTGTGACCGGAGGCAACCTGGTCGACAGGTGGGGCAGAAGAGAACGAAACATGAAAAGAGAACCTAAGACTATGACTCTGAGCTCCCTTTCCATAGAGAGGAGTGAACTGGGGTGTTTGCCACCTAAATTGGGGAACAAATCAATTTTGATTAAAACATCAAAAGCAATGTGGTCCTCTACTCGAACCTTGCAAGTGTATTATCTGCTAATGGTAATAGCCTGCTCTATAACGTGTAATAATTCCATATCCACGCAGCCACACCAGCCATTTTGAAATCGAAATGGGACTGGCTATGAGCAATGAAGTGTTAAGGCGATTTCATGAACCAAATGGTAAATAAAGAGAGGGGGGAATTGTGATAAGTTGGTTCATAAAATAGCCACATGCTTTATTAAAACAGTTTGACAGCCCCAGCACAATTTTGCCCAGTTTGTAACACCTTCATGTATCTAAGGGGGGAGGGGAAAGGAACTGCGAATGCGCAGAGAAGACTCCTGCCTCCTAGTAACTCCGCCTACCAACAGTTGTCATAGCAACCGAAAAAGAACACAACGCAGACCAATCAGGATCTCTGGAAACTTCTAGAAACACCACGTCAGAGAGGGTATAAAAAGGGGGGCTCAAGCTATGTGCCGCACGGTGTCTAGGTGTTGGTGAGGGCGACCCACCTAGCTGGTGTCCTAGGTGCGGCTGGCCACCCGCCTAGCCCGCCCAGCGCTGTTTTTGAGTATCTGGTTAGTATCTGCTATCTGTTTGTTAATGTTTATCTGTTATTGTAGTATCTGGTTAGTATCTGCTATCTGTTTGTTAATGTTTTAATTATTAAATTATTAATTGGCTTCTAACCTCTGATTGGCTCTTGAGGATCAGTTGATCACACCACCACCACCCGATGGAGTGAGACAGAGCTCCTGGAACCCCCTGCATCTTGCCAGACTGCAATACTCTTACCTCGAGGTCTCACGTTGATGACATATCCATCCCCCAAGTAGAGGGCCCAGTGCTGATGACATCCCCGCTTGATCTCGATCAGGTCGCCAGGCT
>NW_026627906.1:0-1291 GCF_030028575.1 Malurus melanocephalus
GGCCTGCCCCAGGCCATGATGGATCCCTTCCGGAAGCGCCTGCTGACCCCCCAGGCACAGCCCCCCATGGCACAGCCCCGCAGAGGGTAAGGGCTGCCTTCCCATTCCCCAAGGGATTCCCATCCCGGCAGGGATCCCCATCACGGGAGGGATCCCCATTGTGGGAGGGATTCCCTTGTGAGGGATTCCCATTCCCTGAGGGATTCCCTTTCCAGGAGGGATTCCCATTCCTCAAGGGATCCCCATTGTGGGAGGGATTCCCTTGGGAGGGATTCCCATTCCAGGAATGATCCCTATTGCTAAAGACCTCCACTGTGGGAAGGATTCCCTTAGGAGGGATTTGCATTCCCTGAGAGATTCCCATTCCCCAAAGGATCCCCATTGTGGGAGGGATTCCCATTTTGGGAGGAATTCCTATTCCCGGAGGGATTCCCTTGAGAGGGATTACCATTGCTCCCATGCAGGATCTCGTGTGTGATCCCGCTCTGCGATCCCTCTCTGTAATCCCTGTGTGCGATCCCTCTGTGTGATCCCTGTGTATGATCCCTCTCCGCGATCCCTCTGTGCGATCCCTCTCCCCGATCCCTCTCTGCAATCCCTCTCCATAATCCCTCTCTGCCATCCCTCTCTGTGATCCCACTCCGTGCACAGCTGCAGCACAGCCATTCCCCGTGCTCTGTGTCCTGCCCCTCTCCCGTGCAGCACAGCCAGAGCAGAGCGTTCCCTGCCATGCCCAAGCTCAGCAGGCACTTGGTGCTGGGCTGGGCTCGGGGTGTTGGGAATCTGTCCCAGGCACAATCGAATCCAGGATTCCAGGATTTTCCCAGGATTTCAGCCCCACCATGGCAGGGTTTGGTCTGAGCTGGGTTTAAGGAAATTCCTGGAAGTGGCTTTGGTTGGGAGCACGGGGAGGATGCGATGGGGGATCTGGCTGTTTCCAGAGGGGAAGTSTGGGAATTCTGTCTTGGCCTTGTTATCACCAGCTGTGGGGCAGGGCAGGAAGGCCTGGATTTCCTTCCCTGGTGTCAGCCACRTCCAGCATCTTCCCCTGGAGTCATCAGGAATATCCTGAGCTGGAATGGACCCCCAGGATCATCCAGTGCCACCCCAGCCCTGCCCAGACCCCCCAACAATCCCACCCTGGGCATCCCTGGCAGCGCTGTCCAAACGCTCCTGGAGCTCCTTGGGGCTGAGACCATTCCCTGGGGAGCCTGGGCAGTGCCAGCACCCTCTGGGGATGGAAGAACCTTTAACCAAAACCCAGCCTGTCCCTGGGCAGGCAGTGGGATGG
>NW_026627906.1:3821-4260 GCF_030028575.1 Malurus melanocephalus
CCTGGAGCTCTCCCCGCTCCCAGCCCCTGCTCTTTCCCTGGGAGGTTCCGTGGGGAGGCCGAATCCCGTTCCCAGGGGGATTTGGGAGCAGCTCCGATGCCCATTCCCGGCAGGGGCTGAGGCAGGATGGCTTCAGGAGCCGGGGGAGCCCAGGGCACCACGGGCTGGAAGTGCCCCAGCCCATCCCCGTGCTGCTCTGTCCCAGGCTGGGATGGACTGGGAGGGCTCTGAGCTGGAATCAGGAGGTGCCTGGGGGTGCCCAGGCTGTGCCAGCCCCAGCCCCCGGTGGCCCTGCCTGAGCTGTGTCCCCGCTGTCCCTGCAGTGGCACCGGATGCCCACGACCCAGGAGACTGACGGCTTCCAGGTGAAGCGCCCCGGGGACGTCAATGTGAAGTGCACCCTGCTGCTCATGCTGGACCACCAGGTATGGCCTGGGGC
>NW_026627907.1:0-1716 GCF_030028575.1 Malurus melanocephalus
GGGGGAAAATTGGGAAAATCGGGGAAAAATCGGGAAAAAATCAGGGAAAATCTGGGAAAATTGTGGAAATATTGGGAAAAAATTGGGGGGAAAGTCAGGAAAATAATGGGGAAAAATTGTAGGAAAATCGGGAAAAGTTGGGGAAAAAAACTGGAAAAAAATCAGAAAAAAATCGGGATTTGGTTGAGAAAACCCAGGGATTGGGATTGGGGTGGAGCCCGAGGAATTCTGGGAGTTTTCTTATGGAAAAGATCAGGAAAAAATCCTGGATTGGGACTGGAAAAAACACGGATTGGGATTGGCTTGGAAACCAATGAAATCTTGGATTTTTTTGGTGGAAAAATTGGGAAAAAATGGGGAAAAAAATCAGGGTTTGATCCGGAAAATGCGGGATTGGGATGGGGATGGATCCCAAGGAATTCTGGGAATTTTTTTGGGAATTTTCCGGAGAAAAAATGGGGAAAACAGAGAAAAAAAAAATGGGATTTGAAGCGGGAGGGGGGTGCCGTTCCCAAAATTCCCTCTCTGGGAATTCCAGGATCTCACAGATCTTGGGAATTCTCAGGTCTCAGAAAATTCCCAAGAATTTCCCGTTTTCTTGCCCAGAATTTCCTGGAAATTCCTCTCTTCCCACCCTGGCAATTTCCCTGGAATTTCCCTTTCCTGTCCCAAAATTTCCCTGGAATTTCCCTTTTCCCGCCCAGAATTTCCCGGGAATTTTTTTTTTTGCCACCCAGAATTTCCCGGGAATTTCCCTTTTCCCATGAATTTCCTTTTTCCTACCCAGAATTTTTCCCGCTCAGATTTTCCCGTGAATTTCCATTTTCCCACCCACAATTTCCCCTTTTCCCAGGAATTCCCATTTTGCTGCTCAGATTTTCCCAGGAATTTCCCCTTTTCCCGCCAGAATTTCCCAGGAATTTCCCGTTTTCCCATCCACAATTTCCCAGGAATTTCCCTTTTCCCGTGAATTTCCCATGAATTTCCTTTTTACCTGGGAATTCCCCTTTTCCCGGGAATTTCCCATTTCCCCGCCAGATTTTCCCGGGAATTCCCCTTTTCCCATGAATTCCCTTTTCCTGCCAGAATTTCCCCTGGAAATTTCCCCTTTCCCCACTCCACAGTTTTCCAAGAATTCCTGTGAATTTCCCTTTTCCTGCCTAGAATTTCCCAGGAATTCCCCTTTTCCCGAAATTCCCCATCTTCCCGCTCACTTTTTCCCGGGAATTTCCCTTTTTCCCGCCCTACAATTTCCCAGGAATTTCCATGAATTTCCCTTTTCCCACCCAGAATTTCCTGGGAATTCCCCCTTTCACAGGAATTCCCATTTTCCTGGCACATTTTCCCAGGAATTTCCCCTTTTCCCACCCTGAATTTCCTGGAAATTCCCCTTTTCCTCAGAATTTCCCTTTTCCTGGGAATTTCCCGGGAATTCCCCATGAATTTCCTTTTTCCCGCAAATCCCCCTTTTTCCAGGAATTTCTCCTTTTCTTGCCAGATTTTCCCAGGAATTCCCCTTTTCCCACAAAAATTTCCCATGAATTTCCCTTTTCCCACCAGATTTTCCTGGGAATTCCCATTTTCCTGCCAGAATTTCCCTTTTCCTGGGAATTCCCATTTTCCCAGGAACTTCCCATTTTCCCGCTCAGATTTTCCCAGAAATTTCCCATTTCCCGCCAGAATTTCCTGGGAATTTCCCCTTTCCCACCCACAATT
>NW_026627907.1:2826-3793 GCF_030028575.1 Malurus melanocephalus
GAAAAGGACGGAAGGGTCGGGATTTTCCAGCTCCGCCTTCAGCGATCGCAGCTCCTCCAGCAGCTCGTCCCGGTGATCCCGGGAAAAACCTGGAATGGGAAAAAATTCCATGGGAAAAATGGGAATGGGCCAGGAAATTCCATAGAAAAACCCAGAATGTTCCAGAAAATTCCATGGGAAAACCCAGAAAAGAAAAGATTTTGTGGAAAAAAAACAGGAATATTCCAGAAAATTCCATGGAAAAATCCAAAAATTAGAAGATTCCATGGGAGAACCTGGAAAGTTCCAGAAAATTCCATCAAAAAAACAGGAATTCCATGGAAAAACTGGAAAAGAAAAAAATTCCATGGAAAAAACAGGAATGTGCCAGGAAATTCCATGGAAAAAACTCAGAATGTTCTAGATAGTTCCATGGAAAAACTGGAATGGGAGAGAATTCCATGGAAAAAATGGGAATGTTCTAGAAAATTCCATGGGAAAACCTGGAATGTTCCAGAAAATTCCATGGACAACCCGGGGGCAAAAAACAAAACTGTGGAAAAACCCAGAATGTTCCAGAAAATTCTGTGGAAAAATCCAAAAATGATAAGATTCCCTGGAAAGATCTGGAATGTTCCAGAAAATTCCATGGAAAAACCCACAATGGGAGAGAATTTCATGGAAAACCTGGAAAATGAAAAGATTCCATGGGAAAACCTAGAATGTTCTGGAAAAGTCCATGGAAAACCAGAAAATTAAAAGATTCTGTGGAAAACCAGGAATGTTCCAGAAAACTCCATGGAAAACTTGGAAAAGAAAAAAATTCCAGGGAAAACTTGGAATGGGAAAGAATTCCATGGAAAAAATGGGAATGGGCCAGGAAATTCCATGGAAAAATTGGAAAAGAAAAAAAATCCATGGGAAAGCCCAGAATGGGAGAGAATTCCATGGAAAAACTCAGAATGTTCTAGAAAATTCCATGGAAAAA
>NW_026627908.1:0-2951 GCF_030028575.1 Malurus melanocephalus
TTTTTTCTGACTGCTGGAAATGTTCCYTTCACCTCCAGCTGAACCAGGTCTGGGTGTAACCAGCTGGAAAAACGAGCAGAAAATCCCTTTTCTTCTGCTTTGCTGGTTCTCCCGACCCCTGCACGCGCTGTTTGCATTCACAGGAAAATTCTCGGTGAGTTCCTGGTGAGTGGGGGATAAAAACCTGCTGGAAGGGGAGATGGATTCATCCTGAAAGGGGCCATAAATCTCTACTGGAAGGGGAGATGAATCCATCCTAAAGGGGAGGAAAATCCATGCTGGAAAGGGCCATAAATCCCTGCTGGAAAGGGCCATAAATCCCTGCTGGAAGGGGCCATAAATCCCTCTGGAAGGGGAGATGGATCCATCCTGAAAGGGGAGGAAAATCCATCCTAAAGGGGAGGAAAATCCATCCTAAAGGGGAGGAAAATCCCTGCTGGAAGGGGCCATAAATCCCTGCTGGAAGGGAGGTGAATCCATCCTGGGAAAGGAGGTGAATCCCTGCTGGAATGGGAGGTGAATCCATCCTAAAGGGGAGGAAAATCCCTGCTGGAAGGGGCCATAAATCCCTGGCGGAAGGGGAGATGAAACCCTGCTGGAAGGGAAGTGAATCCATCCTGGAAGAGCAGGTAATCCCTGCTGGAGGGACAGGTAAATCCCTGCTGGAAGAGCAGGTAAATCCCTGCTGGAAGGGCAGGTGAATCCCCCTGGAAGAGCAGGTAAATCCCTGCTGGAAGGGGTCAAAAACCCTGCTGGAAAAGGAGGTGAATCCCTGCTGGAAGGGGAGGTGAATCCCTGCTGGAAAGGGCCACAAATCCCTTCTGGAATGGCAGATAAATCCATCCTGGAAAAGGAGGTAAATCCCTGCTGGAAGGGGCCCTAAATCCCTGCTGGAAGGGCGGGTAAATCCCTGCTGGAAAGGGCCATGAATCCCTGCTGGAAGGGCAGGTAAATCCATCCTGGAAGAGCAGGTAAATTCCTGATGGATGGGGCCATAAAACCCTGCTGGAAGGGGAGGTGAATCCCTGCTGGAATGGGAGGTAAATCCCTCTGGAAGGGGAGGAAAATCCCTGCTGGAAAGGGCCATAAATCCCTGCTGGAGTGGCAGGTAAATCCATCCTGGAAAAGGAGGTAAATCCCTGCTGGAATGGGAGATGAATCCCTGCTGGAAGGGGAGGTGAATCCCTGCTGGAATGGGCTATAAATCCCTGCTGGAAAGGGACATAAATCCCTGCTGGAATGGGAGGTAAATCCCTGCTGGAATGGGAGGTAAATCCCGGCTAGAGGGACAGGTAAATTCCTGCTGGAAAGGGCCATAAATCCCTGCTGGAATGGGTGGTGAATCCATCCTGGAAAAGGAGGTGAATCCCTGCTGGAAAGTGAGGTGAATCCCTGCTGGAAGGGGCCATAAATCCCTGCTGGAAGGGGAGGTGAATCCATCCTGAAGGGCAGGTAAATCCCTCCTGGAAGGGGCCATAAATCCATCCTGGAAGGGAATTAAATCCCTAATGGAAGGGGAGGTGAATCCATCCTAAAGGGGAAGTAAATCCCTGCTGGAAGGGGCCATAAATCCCTGCTGGAAGGGAAGTGAATCCATCCTGGAATGGGAGATGAATCCCTATTGGAAAGGGCCATAAATCCCTGCTAGAGGGACAGACAAATCCCTGCGGGAAGGGAGATGAATCCCTGATGGAAGGAAAGGTAAATTCCTGCTGGAAGGGGAGGTGAATCCCTGCTGGAAAGGACAATAAATCCCTTCTGGAATGGCAGGTAAATCCATCCTGGAAGGGGCCATAAAACCCTGCTGGAATGGGAGATGAATCCATCCTGAAGGGCAGGTAAATCCCTGCTGGAATGGGATCTGAATTCCTGCTGGAAGAGCAGGTAAATCCATCCTGGAAGGGGAGGTGAATCCCTGCTGGAATGGGTGGTGAATCCCTACTGGAAGGGAAGTGAATCCATCCTGGAAGGGGAGGTGAATTCCTGCTGGAAGGGGAGGTGAATCCATCCTGGAAGGGCAGGAAAACCCATCCTGGAAGGGGAGGTGAATCCCTGATAAAAAGGGCCATAAATCCCTGCTGGAATGGGAAGTGAATCCATCCTGGAAGAGCAGGTAATCCCTGCTGGAGGGACAGGTAAATCCGTCCTGGAAGGGGCCATAAATCCCTGCTAGAGGGACAGGTAAATCCCTGCTGGAAGGGGAGATGAATCCATTGTGAAGGGCAGGTAAATCCCTCTGGAAGGGCAAGTAAATCCCTATTGGAAAGGGCCATAAATCCCTGCTGGAAGGGAGATGAATCCCTGATGGAAGGAAAGGTAAATTCCTGCGGGAAGGGGAGGTGAATCCCTGCTGGAAGGGGCCATAAATTCCTGCTGGAATGGCAAGTGAATCCATCCTGGAAGGGGAGGTGAATCCCTGTTGTAGGGGCAGGTAAATCCGTCCTGGAAGGGGCCATAAATCCCCGCTGGAAGGGGAGACAAATCCCTGCTGGAGGGGCAGGTAAATCCATCCTGGAAGAGAAGGTAAATTCCTGATGGAAAAACAGGCAAATCCATCCTGGAATGGAAGGTAAATCCCTCCTGGAAGGGCAGATGAATCCCTAATGGAAGTGCAGGTGAATTCCTGCTGGAAGGGGCCATAAATTCCTGCTGGAATGGGAGATGAATCCTTGCTGGAAGGGGAGGAAAATCCCTGCTGGAAAGGGCCATAAATCCCTGCTGGAATGGCAGGTGAATCCATCCTGGAAATGAGGTAAATCCCTGCTGGAAGGGGAGATGAATTCCTGCTGGAGGGACAGGTAAATCCCTGCTGGAAGAGCAGGCAAATCTCTGCTGGAGGGGCAGGTGAATCCCCCTGGAAGAGCAGGAAAATCCCTGCTGGAAAGGGACATAAATCCCTACTGGTAAAGGAGGTAAATCCCTGCTGGAATGGGAGATGAATTCCTGCTGGA
>NW_026627909.1:0-1172 GCF_030028575.1 Malurus melanocephalus
TTTCCTGTCCCGGCGTTTCTGCGAATTCGCTTTTTTTTTATTTTTATTTTTAGAAAGTCCCAAACCCTCCGGATCTGTCACCTTTTCCACCTTCGCTTCCTCCGTCTCTTTTTTTTTTCCCCAAATTCACCCCAAAAACCTTCTGGGATGGAATATTCCCCTAAAATCCACCCCAAATTTCCTCTGGGGTGGATTTTTTTCCCCTAAAATCCGCACCAAACCCTCTCTGGGATGGAATTTTTCCCTAAAATTCACCCCAGATTTCCTCTGGAACAGATTTTTCCCCTAAAATTCACCCCAAAACCCCTCTGAGATGGATTTTTTCCCAAAATCCACCCCAAATTTCTTCTGGAACAGAATTTTCCCCCCAAATCCCTCCCAATTTCTGCATCCCAGGAATCCTTCTGGAATGAACAGAACAAACCCGAATTTTTTCCCGTTTTTTTCCCCAAAATTGGGAATTTCCGGCCGGGATTTGTTCCGGTCCGGGCGCGGGAGTGGCTGAATTTGGGTTTTTTTTTGGGGTGGGGGCGGATCCCGGGTTTGGGGAGGATCGGGAGATAAAAAAACCTCAGCGGGGCCGGGCGAGAAAAACCCGAGATAAAAATCCGCTGTTTTTGGTCTTTAAAGGTCATTTCTGACCCGGGGAAAGCACAAAAATCCGAGTTTTGATCTTTAAAAGTCACTGCTGAGTCGGGGACAGGAAAAAAATCCGATTTTTTTATCTCTGAAATGTCCCCGCTGAGTCGGGGAAAGGCACAAAAATCTGATTTTTTTTATCTCTAAAGGTCCCTGCCGAGCCAGGACAGGTAAAAATTGAGATTTTTGATCTCTGAAATGTCCTCGCTGAGTTCAGACCGGTAAAAATTCAGATTTTTTATCTCTGCTGAGTCCTTACAGGTAAAAATTGAGATTTTTTTTTGTCCCCGAATGTCCCCACCGAGCCCGCACCGGTAAAAAAATTTGACTTTTGATCTCTTGAGGTCCTCGCTGAGTCCTTACAGGTAAAAATTCAGATTTTTTTTTTTTGTCTCTAAATGTTCCCGAATGTCTCCGCTGAGTCCAGACCGACAAAAATTCAGATTTTTTTGTCCCCGAATGTCCCCGCCGGGTCCGCACCGGTTAAAGCGGAGTCCCCGTGGTTCCCCCGGATCTTTGGGGACACCGCAGGA
>NW_026627909.1:2057-3052 GCF_030028575.1 Malurus melanocephalus
CCGGGGCGGCCCCGATCCCAAAACCCCGGAGCTCCCCCAATCCCAAAAACCGGGGCTGCCCCGATCCCAAAATTCGGGACTGCCCCGATCCCAAAAACCGGGGCTGCCCCGTTCCCAAACCCCGATCCCAAAACCCGGGACTCCCCGCCCCAAAATTCGGGGCTCCGCTGATCCCAATCCCGCGGTTTCCCGGACCCCAATCCCGCGTTCCCCGACCCCAATCCCGCTTTTCTCCGATCCCAATCCCGCTTTTCTCCGATCCCAATCCCGCGGTTCCTCGACCCCAATCCTGTGTTTCCCGACCCCAAACCCCGACCCCAATCCCGGGATGAGCCGGGCCGGGACCAGCGCGGGTTTAACCCTTCGGTGCCCGTTGCCAGGGAGCAGCGCCCCGTGCGCGGCCGCGGACGATCCCGACTGCAAATGTCCCCCGGGACACGGCTGTGCCGACGAGGCGTGCCAGTACTGCCGGGAGCTGCCCCGCTGCGGCCCGGGACTGGAACCGGCTAGGATCGGTAACGGGAAACCGGGAATGGGATATGGGATCGGGTATGGGGCAGAGAAACCCGGGATCGGATATGGGATATGGGATATGGGTTATGGGATCGGGAATGGGCACTGCTGAACCGTGCCAGTACTGCCGGGAGCTGCCCCGCTGCGGCCCGGGACTGGAACCCGCCAGGAGCGGTAATGGGAAACCCGGGATATGGGATATGGGATCGGGAATGGGGCAGGGAAACCCGGGATCGGATATGGGATATGGGATATGGGGTATGGGATATATGGGATATGGGATATATGGGATATGGGATCGGGAATGGGGCAGGGAAACCCGGGATCGGATATGGGATATATGGGATATGGGCACTGCTGAACCATGCCAGTACTGCCGGGAGCTGCCCTGGTGCGGCCCGGGACTGGAACCGGCTAGGATCGGTAATTATGGGATATATGGGATATGGGATATGGGATAGGGGATATGGGATATGGGATAT
>NW_026627910.1:0-2863 GCF_030028575.1 Malurus melanocephalus
CTGGGATGCACCTTTCCCATCTCTGGGATTTTTACTGCTTCAGCTGCTCCAGGAAACCAAATCCACAGGAACACAATTGGTTCTGAGTGATTCAGGAGCTGCCACGCCCTGCGATGCTCAGCTGTGCATCACCTCAAACACGGGCTGTGAGAACTGAGGGGGGCTCCAGAGAAGGGATTTTCAGCTGCCAACCCGAAATCATTTGCTGCTTCCCAGCATGGCCCTGCACCGAGTGCTTCAAACACAAGATAAGGGGATGGCACAGATGAAATCAGCGTGGTCACAGAGTGCAGTGTTTGGGGACAGCGTGGGCAGCTCCCCTGCCTGGGGTTTAGGGTGAGCGAGGAATGTTTGCTTCTGAGCAGGTTTGTTTGTGAAGACAGAGCTCTGTGGCTGGCAGAGGGCAGAGATCCCTGCTCAAAACTGCCAGCTCCAGAAAAACCAGCCATGGACATCACCCACTGGTGCTTCCACAGCTCCGTGGAGCCTGACAGTTCCTCCCTGTCCTGCTCTGAGATCCTCCAACCCCAACAACAGCTCCAGAGCAGCAGCTATAGCAGGAATTTCACTGAGAACTGACCCCTGGACAGTGAGATCCCATTCCCAGTCTGCTCACCGCCCCGACACCAGAACCTGCACTGTGCTGCCTCATTTGCACATTAATTAGCTGATTTTGAGGAGATCCTTGCTCTGCTCAATGCAGAGCTCACCTGCTGAGGATGATGCATTTATCACCGAGAATCTGCCTGTCTGGTGTACACCATGTGCACGCAGCAAACCTCCATCATTTCCTGACACTCTGCCACACCGACCATGAAACTCAACAAAGTGTGTCCAGTGCAGGGCTGTAACACTGCAGCTGTGTGCACTAATTAGATAACACTCATTAGCGCTCATTCCATTTGCATTTGCAGAGGCGGTGCCAGCGCTGGCCCTGATGGATTGCTCCCATTTTGCCTTCATTTGGAGGGTGGTGGCCCCAGCACGGGGGTTTTACAGCATTTGCTGGGTTTGCCAGTCCAACACCTCGAATTGTGTATCTTGATTAAGAGACAATATTTTGGAAAGAGAGGAAGGATAAAAAGGCAATATTTTGGAAAGAGAGGAAGGGTTAAGAGGCAATATTTTGGAAAGAGAGGAAGGATTAAGAGGCAATATTTTGGAAAGAGAGGAAGGATAAAGAGGCGATATTTTGGAAAGAGAGGAAGGGTTAAGAGGCAATGTTTTGGAAAGAGAGGAAGGGTTAAGAGACAATGTTTTGGAAAGAGAGGAAGGATTTAGAGACAATATTTTGGAAAGAGAAGAAGGGTTAAGAGACAATATTCTGGAAAGAGAGGAAGGGTTAAGAGGCAATATTTTGGAAAGAGAGGAAGGATTAAGAGGCAACATTTTGGAAAGAGGGGAAGGATTTAGAGACAATATTTTGGAAAGAGGGGAAGGATTAAGAGGCAATATTTTGCAAATATTGTTTGAGCAGCCTGGCAGGTGATGGTGGGGCTGGGGGAGCATTGCTCCACACCTACAGAGCCCTCACCTTCCTGCAGGGCTGGGGCTGAAATACCCAGTGACAAACAGCTCTGGGACAGAAAGGGCTGGGGACAGAAAGGGCTGGGGACAAAAAGGGCTGGGGACACTCACCAGTACATCAGGGCNAAAGGGCTGGGGACACTCACCAGTACATCAGGGCGATCAGTGACCGTGCCCAAGGCCCATCTCCTCCCCTCAGATGTGATTTATAGAAATAAACGGACCCATCACAGAGTTTGCCTTTGTCAGGCAATGCCAATCCCGGGATGAATGAAACGGGGGCATGTACAGGTCCCAATGACCTCTGCAGTTTTTCCTTCATTCTCCTCACAGGTTCAGAGTGGGGTTTGCTCTGCTCCTGCTCTCCAGGCAGTCACCATGGTGGATTCACAGATCCATCCCTTGCCTGGGTTTCTGTAGCAGTGATCAATGTCCCAGAGGTGTCCCTTTACTCAGCCCCTCTGCTCCCAGTGTCCCCTCCAGCTCAGCCCTTGGCACCCCCACTCAGGTACAGCAGGAGGGTTTTTTCAGGACCCATCCCCATCCCATGGCACAGCTGATTCCCTGCCAGGACCCAGCTCCTCACAGCCACACGATTCAGTGCTGGACTCAGTTCAGGGCATTTTTTCACCACGTTTGGTGTTGCTGTGCTGCTGACACACAGCAGCTCCACCCCGGCGTGTTTGCAGCATGAGCTGTCGCTTCAGCTCATTGCAGGGTGAAACACTGACACTTTTTCCTCTTGCATCTGCAGAATGCACTGGGGAGTTCAGGTCTGTGCACAACAGATTTATTCMGCAGTAATCGTTTCGTTTCTGCAAAGGAAATCTGTTCCACTGCTCCTGCAGCTGACAGGCTCTGGCATCAGTGGGAGGCTGAGACTCCAAAAGCAGCGAGAATATGTTTATGGCATGAACCACAGCTGTTTGCAGTTCTCCTCTWCCCCAGCAATTATTTTAATAGAAAGAATTCCTGGAGGGTTATTTGGCTTCACACGTCGTGTTCACAGTCACTGGTTCAGGTATCGGGCGAGGGAACCTCTGAAAACAGCTCTGCTTCTGGAAAGCGTTTTTAAAAAGCAGCAGGTTCAACACTGCAGCCTGCTCACACTCCAGAAAACACTCACTCCCATGGGCAGCACCAGAAATTACAGGGAAATGGTGCATTTCCATAATGTGCATTATCACAGAGTTGTTTATCAGCACTGCAGAGCGCCCAGCACTCGCGGGGTGTCGGAGGAGATGCCCGAGGTGCAAATGCAGACACAGAACAGGGAGCAGAGCACATTCCTGCAGAAAGGTGAATCCCCTGGCTCTGTGCCTGTTTCCCTGAGGGA
>NW_026627910.1:3773-4749 GCF_030028575.1 Malurus melanocephalus
GGCACTGACAAAAATCACTGAGCTTCTCATCTAAATCTGCAGGTGAGAAATGGCAAAAACCCTTTCCTGTTTCCCCTTTGAGCTACAGGATATTTGTTCCGTTTTTTTTTTTTTTTTTTTTTTTTTTTGTTTTTTTTTTTTTTTTTTTTTTTTTTTTTTTTTTTTTTTTTTCTGGACAACTTTCTGAAGCATCACTTGGCAGATTTTATTTACTCATGCTTTACTCTTATATCTATTTCCACAGAAGCATTAAGCATTTAACTTGAATTTATATATTCATGAAGTCCTGTYGGTGGGATGAACAGCCAGAGCTCTCCTGTGCACTGAAAGATGGGCATTTTGAGAGAGAAAACAGAGTCCMACATCCTCAGGCTATGAGGAATTCAGATATTCTGGACAGCTGTGGAGAAAGTRAAAATCCAGGAAGGGATTTATTTTCTCATTTTCTCAGTGCTGTGGGTTCCAGGGGTGCCTTTGCTGCCCCATGGAGCGGTTCCTGGGGGAGAGCCCCGGGCTGCAGGAGTGCAGGGAGAGAACCTGCTCCAGTTCCCACCGTAAACTCGAGTCTGTTTAAAATTCAGCAGCGCTGTGGGAATGTGCTGCTGCTGCTGTGCCTCAGAAATAATCAGCCAGGACAGTCCTCAGACCGTGCTGCTCATTAAATAAACACCCGGGTTCCTCCCTGAAGGGGAAGGCTCCTCAGGGACGGCAATATTTCAGCCCGTTTGCCATCTGAGGGCTTTAAAGCACTTCAGAAACATTAATTMAGTCCCAGGACATGGCAATAGGATGGAAGTTTAGCGTTTACTCAGCWCTGAGCCCGACTGGGGCTGCAGGCAGGGGCATTGGGGAACTTTGGATCGGGTACTGTGAATCTCAGAGCATCAGCGGTGCCAGAACAAGGAGAAGAGAATTCCCAAATGTCTGTGACCCCACAGCTCCTGCCCCGAATTCCCAAATGTCTGTGACCCCACAG
>NW_026627911.1:0-1645 GCF_030028575.1 Malurus melanocephalus
GGCTTTTTTTTTCCCCCTTTACACCCAAATTTTTGGGTTTTTTGACCCTCCACCAACCCCAAAATTTTTGACCCCTCAAATTTTGTGTTTCTTGCCCCAAATCCCCAATTTTTTTTGTTTTTTCGCCCCCAGAGAGGCGATGGCCGACGACCTGGACTTCGAGACGGGGGACGCGGGGGCCTCGGCCACGTTCCCCATGCAGTGCTCGGCCCTGCGTAAAAACGGCTTCGTGGTGCTCAAGGGACGTCCCTGCAAGATCGTGGAGATGAGCACCTCCAAAACCGGCAAACACGGCCACGCCAAGGTACCTGGGGACCCCAAAAATTCCATGGGAATTCCTGGAATTCCATGGGGGGCACGGGAAATTTATGGGGGAGCAGGAAAATCGTGGTGGGAGTTGTGAAATCCCTGCGGGAATCGAAAAATCCCCACGGAAATAGCGAAAAAGTCACATCAGATCCTTAAAAATTCACAGGGAATCATGGAAAATTGGTGGGGGATCCCAAAAATCCTGGTGGGAGTTGTGAAATCCCTGCAGGAATCGAAAAATCCCTCCAGGAATCGTAAAAATCCCGGCGGGAATCACAAAAATCCCCGTGGAAATGGTGAAAAGTTCCCATAGGATGCTGAAAAATTCAAAGGGAATCATGGAAAATTTACTGGGGATCCCAAAAATCCTGGTGGGAATTGTGAAATCCCTGTGGGAATCGAAAAATCCTGGTGGGAATTGCAAAAATCCCAAGAAGAATCACAAAAATCCCAGCAGGAATCACAAAAATCCCAGTGGGAATTGCAAAAAATTACCAGGGGATCCTAAAAAATTCATGGGGATCTCAAAAAATCCTGGTGGAGATTGTGAAATCCCCACGGGAATCGTGAAAATCCCTGCAGGAATCACGAAAATTCCAGCAGGAATCACGAAAATCCCCGTGGAAATGGTGAAAAGTTCCCATAGGATCTTGAGAAATTCACAGGGGATCCCAAAAAATTCATGGGGATCATGAAAAATTTACAGGGGATCATAAAAATTCATGGGGGATCACGAAAATCATGGTGGGAGTTGTGAAATCCCTGTGGGGGATCGCGAAATCCCTGCAGGAATCGTAAAATCCTGGTGGAAATCACAAAAATCCCAAGAAGAATCACGAAAATCCCGGCAGGAATCACAAAAATCCCAGTGGGAATTGCAAAAAATTTCCAGGGGATCCTAAAAAATTCATGAGGATCTCAAAAAATCCTGGTGGGAGTTGCGGAATCCCCGTGGGAATTGCGAAAATCCCAGTGGGAATTGCAAAAAATTCCCATAGGATCTTGAAAAATTCACAGGGAATCATGAAAAATTCATGGGGATCATGGAAAATTCCCTCCCAGTCCCATCCCAGTCCATCCCAGTCCATTCCCAGTCCATCCCAGTCCATTCCCAGTCCATCCCAGTCCATCCCAGTCCATCCCAGTCCATTCCCAGTCCATTCCCAGTCCATCCCAATCCCCTCCCAGTCCATCCCAGTTTGTCCCAGTAACCCCAGTATCCGCAGGTGCACCTGGTGGGCATCGACATCTTCACGGGTAAGAAGTACGAGGACATCTGTCCGTCCACCCACAACATGGACGTGCCCAACATCAAACGCAACGACTTCCAGGTGAG
>NW_026627911.1:2400-3615 GCF_030028575.1 Malurus melanocephalus
GTGTCTGTCCGTGTCCGTACCTGTCCCCGTTTGTCCCCACCTGTCCACGCCTGTTCATGCTCGTTCATTCCCACCTACACCTGTGTGTACCTGTCCATACCTGTCCATACCTGTCTGTGTCCGTACCTGTCCATACCTGTTCACGTGTGTCTGTACCTGTCCATACCTGTCCATACCTGTCTGTGTCCGTACCTGTTCCTGCCCTTTCCTTACCTGTTTGGTTCTGTCCTCACCTGTTCCTGTTTCCGTCCCTGCTTGACCTTGTCCCCGCCTGTCCCCACCTGTTCTGTTTCTGTACCTGTTCGATTTTGTCTGTACCTGTTCATATTTGATGTCATTTGTCCGTACCTGTCCGTACCTGTCTGTACCTGTACCTGTGTTTGTCTGTGCACACCTGTGCACACCTGTGCAGCTGATCGGGATCCAGGACGGGTACCTGTGTGTGTTACCTGTTCTCACCTGTACCTGTCTGTCTCACCTGTGCACACCTGTGTAGCTGATCGGGATCCAGGACGGGTTCCTGTGGGTGTTACCTGTCTGTACCTGTCTGTCCATGTCCCACCTGTCTCACCTGTCCGTACCTGGTCTCACCTGTGCCCACCTGTGCACCTGGTGTGGATCCAGGACAGGTTCCTGTGGGTGTTACGTGTCCGTACCTGTCTCACCTGTCTGTACCTGTTCACACCTGTCCATACCTGTATCTCTCTCACCTGTTCTCACCTGTCTCTGCAGCTCATCGGGATCCAGGACGGGTACCTGTGATGGTTATGGGTTACCTGTTCACACCTGTACCTGTTCACACCTGTCTCACCTGTCCATATCTGTCTTTACCTGTCCACAGCTCATTGGGATCCAGGACGGGTACCTGTGTGTGTTTATGGATTACCTGTCTGTCTCACCTGTACCTGTCTCACCTGTTTACAGCTCATTGGGATCCAGGACGGGTGCCTGTGTGTGTTTATGGGTTACCTGTGTGTCTCACCTGTCCATACCTGTCCATACCTGTGTTTACCTGTCCACAGCTCATTGGGATCCAGGACGGGTACCTGTGTGTGTTACCTGTCCATACCTGTGTATCTCACCTGTTACCTGTTTATTTTACCTGTCCACAGCTCATTGGGATCCAGGACGGGTACCTGTGATGTTTACAGGTTACCTGTCTGTCTCACCTGTCCATACCTGTGTTTACCTGTCCAGCTGATCGGGATCCAGGAC
>NW_026627912.1:0-1061 GCF_030028575.1 Malurus melanocephalus
AATGCAAGTAGAAACAGATCCTGAGTTTTCAAATATAAGCATAAAAGCTGAGGAATGATGAAACTAAATTGCACATAAACATAGGTTTGAGAAACTCATTGTGATTCCCTAATTCCTAAAAAGCCACACAAAATTGTGTATGCCATCTAGTAATAATCCTCACTTGTACAGCATCACTAAGAATAACTCTGGGTATACCTGACACCAAATAGTAAAAAAAAGTCAAAAGCATCAAAACCCCTCTTTTTTGATTATTTTTATACCTATTAGTCCTGTCCATAGTGGGATGAAATGAATGATGGATGAGAATAACACTTTTATCTGCAGAAATTGCAGCATTAATGTATTTGTTCCAGAAGAATCATGCAAGTACTGAAGTATTTTCTTATCAACATGTAAACTTGTCGCTTAGCTTACTGCATAAAAGTATTGTGGCAACAGAAAAACATTTCAAAGTCAAGATCCTTGCAGTGTGGACACAAGAATGATCTCTAGACAAGAGCTGGGATAACAAGAATTGCTCCACCAGTGGGATGTGATCTGTCACACAGCCCATTTGTAAGGATGGCACCAGATCCAGACTGACAGCAGAGGATTTGCTGTCTGCACAGTCCATCTACCACGAGGATGGAGCTTGCCAGGCCCCTTGCTGTTCCCATAAAGTGGTTGAGCAATGACACAAAGAGCAAGGCAGATGTTCTTGGTGGGTTTTTGTTTAGGATCCTCCTTGAGGAAGTGGAACAGGTTTGGCAGAAGCGATTAGAGTGCATTCACTCCATATCCTGTGCACATCCCATGAACTCTGAATTTGAACCATTCTCCCTTCTAGCAATCCTAAGAGGGTGACTTCTCTCTGTACAGGGATGAATTACACCCCAACCTTGCATGGATATTTGAACTCCTGAGTTCTCAAATTAAAATTAAGAAAATATTTTCTTCTTTCCTATCCCCCATCTACTTAGCTTCCTATTTGTTTGTATTTTCTTTGTGTTTTGTAATTAGAGCTAAACTGAACTGTTGTAACCTTTCCAAATGTAAGTAGATATCTCTCTAGGGAGGTA
>NW_026627912.1:2366-3328 GCF_030028575.1 Malurus melanocephalus
TTGTGTGAGAGATGTCTAAGTGCCTCAGTTGCTTGAATCTCTCCAGTAGCTTTGTGTCTCTCTTGCACTGAGAGTCTGGACCTGGACCTGAACACTGGGGGTTTCGTGTTGCTGGCAAATATGGATTTCACTATTTAGTTTACAAAAGGTGATGTTGGGTGTTCAAGACAAAAAAAAGGTGGTGTGAGAGGACTTTCTGACACCAGAAAGTAATTCCAGCAGAATTTCYGTATTCCCTCTGGTTTAGGAAGTTATGAAATAACTACGCTTACCCACTGGCTTTATCTGCCTGTCCTTGGAAAGCAGGTCCCTCTTGCAACAAGATATTTTTGGTTTAAGTACCTAAGTGCTCACTTTTACCCAGAGAATACCTATTTATCTCTGAGATGTGAATCTAAACAGCAAATCACTTTTACTGCAATATGCATTTGTTCCTGCTTACAAAGCCTGAGCATTTCAAGCAGCTGCAATGGTTTGGTGCTGGTTGGATGTTTTCCCTTCCTTTTCCCAATCAGCACTGTCAGAGAGAATCAGTACCCCATTCASAGGCTGAAAATACAGATATGTATCTAAAAAGTTTGCATATACATGCATAATTGTAGTAAAATTGAGCCCAGTGGTTTCATTTCACTGTGCTAGGAAACAAAAATAGCTGAAGAGCTGTGAGTCCTCATTGCACCCCTCTCTATTGCCAGTTGGTGTTTGAGAAGTGCTCAGGCTTCAAGGCTGAACCYCCAAACTYRGTTCCTGAAATAGGGGAGAGATGCTTATCAAAAGCTGTGGTGTCCATGATGCCTGATGATTTTTGCCTTTTCTTTTTATGTACCCTTTMATAKATTTTATACATCTTTTAAACAYTTTAYATACCCTTTTACATATTTTCTGTACCCTTTATGTATTCCTTGTACCCTTAGCCTACATGCTTGTAATTTTTGTAGCCTGATTTTTAGCTTAATTTTGGG
>NW_026627913.1:0-1000 GCF_030028575.1 Malurus melanocephalus
ACCTTGAAGAGACCCTAAAGGGTCCCAAAGTGACCCACGATACCCCAAAGTGACCCCACAGCATCCCAGAGTGACCCCATAGTGACCCATGGCACCCCAAAGTGACCCATGGCACCTTGAAGAGACCCTAAAGGGTCCCAAAGTGACCCACGATACCCCAAAGTGACCCCACAGCCACCCAGAGAGACCCCAAAATGACCCCAAAGTGATCCCAAAGCCACCTCAAAGTGACCCTAAAGTGACCCCAAAGCCACCCGTGGCACCCCAGAGTGATCCCAAAGAGACCTACAGGACCTGAATGACCCAAAAGTGACCCCTGAGTTTCCCCAAAGTCACCCCACAGTGGCCCCAAATGTCCCCAGCCCCTCCCCAAACGCCCCCACCCCACAATTCCCCATCCCCTCCCCAGGAAAGGCGATCGCATTTATCAGCAGCTGCGGCGCCTCGGGGCCTCCATGGACTGGGAGCGCGCCTGCTTCACCATGGACCCGGTGAGTGGGGGCTGGGGGGGATTCTGGGGGTCCCTGGGGGTCCCTGAACCCCCCTGACCCCCCTGAAACCCCCCTGAACCCCAGAAAATGAGCCGGGCAGTGACCGAGGCCTTCGTGAGGCTCCACGAGCAGGGACTGATCTACCGCAGCCGCCGCATCGTGCACTGGAGCTGTGCCCTCCGCTCGGCCATTTCTGATATCGAGGTACCCAAAACTGCCCAAAATCACCCCAAAAACGGCTCCGGGACCCCCAAAAACCCCCCAAAACCCCCCCCCAAAACCCCCGGGACATCCCCTGGTAATGGGGCACTGGAGCTGCGCCCTGCGCTCGGCCATTTCTGATATTGAGGTACCCAAAACTGCCCAAAATCACCCCAAAATCGGCTCCGGGACCCCCAAAAACCCCCAGAACCACCCCCAAAACCCCCAGAACCACCCCCAAAACCCCCGGGACATCCCCTGGTAATGGGGCACTGGAGCTGTGCCCTCCGTTCGGCCATTTCTGATAT
>NW_026627913.1:1871-3468 GCF_030028575.1 Malurus melanocephalus
GCCATTTCCGACATTGAGGTACCAAAATCATCAAAAATCACCCCAAAATCAGCTCCGGGACCCCCAAAAACCCCCAAAACTGCCCCCAAAACCCCCGGGACATCCCCTGGGATTGGGGCACTGGAGCTGCGCCCTGCGCTCGGCCATTTCTGATATCGAGGTACCAAAAACACCAAAAATCACCCCAAAATCGGCTCCGGGACCCCCCAAAACCACCCCAAAGCATCTCACCAGGGGTCTGCGCTGTGTTTTTGGGGCTCTGGGCTGTTTTTTGGGATTCCTGGGCTGTATTTTTGGGGTCCCCTCAGGTGGAGAAGCGCGAGCTGGGGGGATTTTGGGGCTCTGGGATATTTTGGGGTCTCACTGGGGCTGTTTTTGGGGTCTCTGGGATATTTAGGAGCTCTGTGATATTTTTGGGGTCTCACCAGGGCTGTTTTTGGGGTCTCTCGGGGGTCCCTCCCCCCAGGTGGAGAAGCGCGAGCTCGGGGGATTTTGGGGCTCTGGGATATTTTGGGGTCTCACTGGGGCTGTTTTTGGGGTCCCTCCCCCCAGGTGGAGAAGCACGAGCTCAGGGGATTTTGGGGCTCTGGGATATTTTGGGGCTCTGGGATATTTTGGGGCTCTGGGATATTTTTGGGGTCTCTGGGATATTTTGGGGTCTCTGTGATATTTTTGGGGTCTCTGGGATATTTTGGGTCTCTGTGATATTTTTGGGGTCTCTGTGATATTTTGGGGTCTCTCAGGGCTGTATTTTTGGGGTCCCCTCAGGTGGAGAAGCGCGAGCTGGGCTGTTTTTGGGGCTCTGGGATATTTTGGGTCTCTAGGATATTTTGGGATCTCTGTGATATTTTTGGGGTCTCTGGGATATTTTGGGGTCTCACCGGGGCTGTTTTTGGGGTCCCCCCAGGTGGAGAAACGCGAGCTCGGGGGGATTTTGGGGTCTCTGGGATATTTTGGGGTCTCTCCCCCCAGGTGGAGAAGCACGAGCTCGGGAGATTTTGGGGCTCTGGGATATTTTTGGGGTCTCTGTGATATCTTGGGGTCTCTCAGGGCTGTTTTTGGGGTCCCCTCAGGTGGAGAAGCGCGAGCTCGGGAGATTTTGGGGCTCTGTGATATTTTTGGGGTCTCTGTGATATTTTGGGGTCTCACCAGGGCTGTTTTTGGGGTCTCTGGGATATTTTGGGGCTCTGGGGTATTTTGGGGTCTCTCAGGGCTGTATTTTTGGGGTCCCCCCAGGTGGAGAAGCACGAGCTCGGGGGATTTTGGGGCTCTGTGATATTTTGGGGTCTCTGTGATATTTTGGGGTCTCTGGGATATTTTGGGGTCTCACTGGGGCTGTTTTTGGGGTCCCTCCCCCCAGGTGGAGAAGCACGAGCTGGGGGGATTTTGGGGCTCTGGGATATTTTGGGGTTCTGGGGTATTTTTGGGGTCTCACTGGGGCTGTTTTTGGGGTCTCTCCCCCCTGGTGGAGAAGGGTGAGCTGGGCTGTTTTTGGGGACTCACCGGGGCTGTTTTTGGGGTCCCCTCAGGTGGAGAAGCGCGAGCTCGGGGGTCGCACTCTGCTGCGGGTCCCGGGCTACGAGGAGCCCGTGGAGTT
>NW_026627914.1:0-2362 GCF_030028575.1 Malurus melanocephalus
CTAAATGGGGTCTGGGGGCTCCTAAATGGGTCTGGGGGTTCCTAAATGAGTCTGGGGGTTTCGGGAGGGATTGGGGTCCCTAAATGGGTCTGGGGGTCCCTAAATGGGTCTGGGGTCCCATAGCGGGGTCTGGTCGCACTTTAAAGATAATTTTTTTGTTGGTTTTTTTTTTGCCATTTTTGCTCATTTTGAAGATGAGGCGCAAATTATCCCCCTCATTAATTATTCATGAGCACGCATTCCCATCGGAACGCTCATTTGCATATTCATGAGCAGCTGCTGAATTATTCATGAGCGGCTCGTTGGGATTCGGGGCTGGAGGGGGAGGAAAATGGGCTGGAAATGGAGGAAAAGGGGAAAAAAACCCCAAAATGGGGAATTTGAGAATTTTTAGGGGATGTTTTTTTTTTAATGGGAAAAAGAGGGAGAGGGAAAGAAACCCAAAATGGGGAATTTGAGACTTTTTTTAGGGGAATTTTAGACTTTTTAGGGGGAACTTTTTAGGGGGGAAAGGAGGGAGAGGCAGAGGGAAAATTACCCAAAAATGGGGAATTTCAGACATTTTAGGGGAATTTTAGACTTTTTAGGGGGATTTTTTATGGGAAAAGGAGGGAGAGGCAGAGAGAAAATAACCCAAAAATGTGGAATTTGGGACTCTTTAGGGGGATTTTTTTAGGGGGAAAAAGAGGGAGAGAAACCCCAAAATGGGGAATTCGAGACTTTTTAGGGGAATTTTAGGCTTTTTAGGATTAATTTTAGACTTTTTAGGGGGAATTTTTTTTATGGGAAAAGGGGGGAGAGGGAAAGAAACCCAAAAATGGGGAATTTGAGACTTTTTAGGGTCAATTTGAGAGTTTTTAGGGTAAATTTTAGACTTTTGAGGGGGAATTTTTTATGGAGAAAATGAGCTGGAAATAGAGAGGGAAAATCACCCAAAAATGGGGAATTTTAGACTTTTTAGGGTAAATTTTAGACTTTATAGGGTGAAATTTAGACTTTTTAGGGGGAATTTGAGCATTTTTAAGGGGAATTTGAGACTTTTTAGGGGGAATTTTTTATGGGGAAAATCAGTCGGAAATAAAGGGAGAGGGAAAATTACCCAAAAATGGGCAATTTGAGACATTTTAGGGGAATTTTTTTAGGGGGAAAAGGAGAGAGGGGGAAAGGGAAAATCATCCATAAATGGGGAATTTTAGACTTTTTTTAGGGGAATTTTAGACTTTTTAGGATTAATTTTAGACTTTTTAGGGGGAATTTTTTTATGGGAAAAGGAGGGAGAGGGAAAGAAACCAAAAAATGGGAAATTTGAGACTTTTTAGGGTAAATTTTAGACTTCTTAGGGGGATTTTTTTTTTGGGAAAAATGAGCTGGAAATAAAGGGAGAGGGAAAATCACCCAAAAATGGGGAATTTTAGACCTTTTAGGAGAATTTTAGACTTTTTAGGATTAATTTTAGACTTTTTAGGGGGATTTTTTTTTTGGGAAAAATGAGCTGGAAATAAAGGGAGAGGGAAAATCACCCAAAAATGGGGAATTTTAGACCTTTTAGGAGAATTTTAGACTTTTTAGGGTGAATATTTTATGGAGAAAATGAGCTGGAAATGAAGGGAGAGGGAGGGGGAAAATCACCCAAAAATGTGGAAAATTTGAATTTTTAGGGGGAATTTGAGACTTTTCAAGAGGAATTTTTAGGTGGATTTTTTTAGGGGGAAAATGAGGGAAAGGGYGAGGGAAAAKCACCCAAAAATGGGGAATTTTAGACTTTTTASGGGAATTTWAAACTTTTTARGGGGAATTTTACACCCTAAGGGGGATTTTTAATGATAAAGAGATATCTGGATTATTTCTATCTGGCTTTATATATGTGATTCATATTTTATATATATTTTATATAATATAAATTATTATTTTATCAGTATTTGCTGTGCTTTTTTTGTATTATATTTTTATATGATATATTGCACATTTATATAAATTTTCATATTTCAATCTCTAAGTCTTTAAATATAAACCTATAAATATAAAATCTTTAATATATAAATCTATAAATCTTTAAGCGTAAATAGAAATCTATAAAATCTTTAAATATAAATCTATGAAATTTAAAMATCTAAATATAAATCTATAAATTTTTAAATCTTTATTTTTCGTTGCTGTATATTGTATCATTATACATTTTACATTAATGTATTAATATRTTAATAYMTWAATATTTAAATAGATGTAATTTTATATTAATATATTATTCTGTTAATGTTTTATTTATTAAGCATATATTAATATTGCTAATATATTATACATTATGCTACTATATTAATAAATTTTACTAATATTTATTATTTTTTATTTTTATATATTATTA
>NW_026627915.1:0-1051 GCF_030028575.1 Malurus melanocephalus
GAAAAGAACTGCAGCCCTCCTGGCCAAGCCCAGAGCTCCAGCAGGAAGAAGCTCCCTCTTCCATGGTGTGCTTCCCCATCCTAACTTCACCAGCACATCATTTTAAAAAAGGGATTTGCACAATTTGCAAACAGCCATTTTTTCAGGTTGTTTTGTCCTTGGAGGAAAAGAACTGCAGCCCTCCTAAGCCCAGAGCTCCAGCAGGAAGTAGCTCCCTCTTCCATGGTGTGCTTCCCCTAACTTCACCAGCACATGGCTTTAAAAAAAGGATTTGCACAATTTGCAAACAGACTTTTTTTTTCAGGTTGTTTTCCCCTTGGAGGAAAAGAACTGCAGCCCTCCTGGCCATGCCCAGAGCTCCAGCAGGAAGAAGCTCCCTCTTCCATCATGTGCTTCCCTACCCTAACTTTACCAGCACTCATTTTAAAAAAGGATTTGCACAATTTGCAAACAGACTTTTTTTTTCAGGTTGTTTTCCCCTTGGAGGAAAAGAACTGCAGCCCTCCTAAGCCCAGAGCTCCAGCAGGAAGAAGTTCCCTCTTCCATGGTGTGCTTCCCTACCCTAACTTCACCAGCACATCATTTAAAAAAGAAGGACCTGCACAATTTGCAAACAGCCATTTTTTCAGGTTGTTTTCTCCTTGGAGGAAAAGAACTGCAGCCCTCCTGGCCAAGCCCAGAGCTCCAGCAGGAAGAAGCTCCCTCTTCCATGGTGTGCTTCCCCACCCTAACTTCACCAGCACATCGCTTTAAAAAAGGATTTGCAGGATTTGCAAAGAGCCATTTTTTCAGGTTGTTTTCCCCTTGGAGGAAAAGAACTGCAGCCCTCCTAAGTCCAGAACTCCAGCAGGAAGAAGTTCCCTCTTCCATGGTGTGCTTCCCCACCCTAACTTCACCAGCACGTTGCTTTAAAAAAGGATTTGCAGAATTTGCAAACAGCCATTTTTTCAGGTTGTTTTCCCCTTGGAGGAAAAGCAAGAATTGGGAAGGGTGGGAAGAGAGCAGGTCCTCAATCCAAATTGCTGTAATTGTGCTCCCAAGCCTGCCATCA
>NW_026627915.1:1763-3423 GCF_030028575.1 Malurus melanocephalus
GGGAGAGCTGGCACCAAAACTGGCACCAAAGCTGGCACCAAAGCTGGCACCAAAGCTGGCACCAAAGCTGGCACAAAACTGGTACCAAAGCTGCACCAAAGCTGGCACCAAAGCTGCACCAAAACTGGCACCAAAGCTGGCACCAAAACTGGCACCAAAGTGGCACCAAAGCTGGCACCAAAGCTGGCACTAAAGCTGCACCAAAGTGGCACCAAAGCTGGCACCAAAGCTGCACCAAAACTGGCACCAAAGTGGCACCAAAGCTGCACCAAAGCGGCACCAAAGCTGCACCAAAGCTGGCACCAAAGTGGCACCAAAACTGGCACCAAAGTGGCACCAAAGCTGCACCAAAGCTGGCACCAAAGTGGCACCAAAGCTGGCACCAAAGTGGCACCAAAGCTGCACCAAAGTGGCACCAAAGCTGGCACAAAACTGGTACCAAAGCGGCACCAAAACTGGCACCAAAGCGGCACCAAAGCTGGCACCAAAGCTGGCACCAAAGTGGCACCAAAGCTGCACCAAAGCGGCACCAAAGCTGCACCAAAGCTGGCACCAAAGTGGCACCAAAGCGGCACCAAAGCTGGCACCAAAACTGGCACCAAAACTGGTACCAAAGCTGCACCAAAGCTGGCACCAAAGTGGCACCAAAGCTGGCACCAAAGCTGGCACCAAAGTGGCACCAAAGCTGCACCAAAGCTGGCACCAAAGCTGGCACCAAAGCTGGCACCAAAGCTGGCACAAAACCGGCACCAAAGCTGGCACCAAAGCTGGCACAAAACTGGCACCAAAGCTGCACCAAAACTGCACCAAACTGGCACCAAAGCTGCACCAAAGTGGCACCAAAGCTGGCACCAAAGCTGCACCAAAGCTGGCACCAAAGCTGCACCAAAGCTGGCACAAAACTGGCACCAAAGCTGGCACCAAAGCTGGCACCAAAACTGGCACCAAAGTGGCACCAAAGCTGGCACCAAAGCGGCACCAAAGCTGGCACCAAAACTGCATCAAAGCTGCACCAAAACTGGCACCAAAGCTGGCACCAAAGCTGGCACCAAAGCTGGCACCAAAGCTGGCACAAAACTGGCACCAAAGCTGGCACCAAAGTGGCACCAAAGCTGGCACCAAAGCTGCACCAAAGCTGCACCAAAACTGGCACCAAAGCTGGCACCAAAGCGGCACCAAAGCTGCACCAAAGTGGCACCAAAGCTGGCACCAAAGCTGGCACCAAAGTGGCACCAAAGCTGGCACCAAAGCTGGCACCAAAGTGGCACCAAAGCTGGCACCAAAGCTGGCACCAAAACCGGCACCAAAGCTGGCACCAAAGCTGGCACCAAAGTGGCACCAAAGCTGCACTAAAGCTGGCACCAAAGCTGCACCAAAACTGGCACCAAAGCTGCACCAAAACTGGCACCACAGCTGGCACCAAAGCTGGCACCAAAGTGGCACCAAAGCTGACACCAAAACTGGCACCAAAGCTGGCACCAAAGCTGGCACCAAAACTGCACCAAAGCTGGCACCAAAACTGCACCAAAGCTGGCACCAAAACTGCACCAAAGCTGGCACCAAAGCTGGCACCAAAGCCCCAGCAGAGCACAGCCCTGCCTGAAACTTCTGATGGTTCTGAAGGCAGTGACAGGATGGGAAGGAAGCTAAGCCAAGCCCA
>NW_026627916.1:0-978 GCF_030028575.1 Malurus melanocephalus
CGACAGGTAAGCCTGGACCTTCTTGTCCCGGGACTTCTGCAGGTGGTAGGTGGTGGGGTTCTCCAGGTAGGACTGGACCTGCGGGGACAAAACCCGTCAGGAACCCTGCGGACTGTCCCAGAGCTGGGCTGGGGTGGGAACACAACCCACTGGGGACAAAAACCATCAGGGACCCCACGGACTGTCCCAGAGCTGGGCTGGGGTGGGGACAAAACCCATCAGGGACCCCATGGGCTGTCCCAGAGCCAGGCTGGGGTGGGGACACAACCCACCGGGGTTAAAACCCATCAGGGACCCCACAGGCTGTCCCAGAGCCGAGCTGGGGTGGGGACACAACCCACCGGGGTCAAAACCCATCAGGGACCCCACAGGCTGTCCCAGAGCTGGGCTGGGGTGGGGACAAAACCCATCAGGGACCCCGCAGGCTGTCCCAGAGCCAGGCTGGGGACAAAATCCATCAGGGACCCTGTAAGCTGTCCCAGAGCCAGGCTGGGGTGGGGACAAAACCCATCAGGGACCTTGTAAGCTGTCCCAGAGCCAGACTGGGGTGGGGACAAAACCCATCAGGGACCCCATAGGCTGTCCTGGACCTGCGCTGGGGACAAAACCCATCAGGGACCCCACAGGCTGTCCCAGATCCGGGCTGGGGACAAAACCCATCAGGGACCCTGTAAGCTGTCCCAGAGCCAGGCTGGGGTGGGGACAAAACCCATCAGGGACCCTGTAAGCTGTCCCAGAGCCAGGCTGGGGTGGGGACAAAACCCACCAGGGACCCCATAGGCTGTCCTGGACCTGCGCTGGGGACAAAACCCATCAGGAACCCCACAGGCTGTCCCAGATCCGGGCTGGGGACAAAATCCATCAGGGACCCTGTAAGCTGTCCCAGAGCCCAGTTGGGGTGGGGATACAACCCACTGGGGACAAAACCCATCAGGGACCCCACGGGCTGTCCCAGAGCCGGGCTGGGGTGGGGGGACA
>NW_026627916.1:4123-4654 GCF_030028575.1 Malurus melanocephalus
CATCAGCACCCCCAGCCCAGGACAGGGGGCTGTAGCCCAGGACACGGGGCTGTCCAGGCTCCATCAGCACCCCCAACCCCAGGACACGGGGCTGTAGCCCAGGACACGGGGCTGTCCAGGCTCCATCAGCACCCCCAGCCCAGGACACAGGGCTGTCCAGGCTCCATCAGCACCCCCAGCCCAGGACACGGGGCTGCCATGCTCCATCAGCACCCCCAGCCCAGGACACGGGGCTGTCCAGGCTCCATCAGCATCCCCAGCCCCAGGACACGGGGCTGTCCAGGCTCCATCAGCATCCCCAGCCCCAGGACACGGGGCTGTCCAGGCTCCATCAGCATCCCCAGCCCAGGACACGGGGCTGTCCAGGCTCCATCAGCACCCCCAGCCCAGGACACGGGGCTGTCCAGGCTCCATCAGAATCCCCAGCCCAGGACATGGGGCTGTCCAGGCTCCATCAGCACCCCCAGCCCAGGACACGGGGCTGTCCAGGCTCCATCAGCACCCCCAGCCCAGGACACGGGGCTGTCCAGG
>NW_026627917.1:0-1738 GCF_030028575.1 Malurus melanocephalus
AAAAAAAAAAAAAAAAAAGCTCTGAAAGGGTAATCGAGCCATTTCGCAGCTTTGCCTCCTTACTCCACCCAGTCTCTTCCCTGCTCAATGGCTGCTCACAGCATCCACAAACATGGGAACAGCAACAGAAACACACAAAAACGAGATGCCCGAGAACAAGCCCGATATTTGCAATGCATCTTACAGTTTTAAAATATTTTCTTTGTTTAGTTCCCCGGCRTAATTTTCCTATTTAACAAAATTACTCTAAGGACAAATAACATTCTGACAGCAGACCCTCCCTCTCCCGAAAACCAGCCAAATACTGCACAATCATTTACAAAATGATMTTCACTGAACCGAGGTTCTTTAACTACCACCTCCTAATGCCATGAACAATACTGTCATAGAAACATACACTTAAAAGAAACACCACAAAAATACGTAATTTAGCCAGGTCAATGTGCCCAAACATTTAATTACATTAAACAGTGTTCATTAAAAATTTTTAATATAGCTTAGATTAACCTTCCCCCACCCCTAGTAGGTAATTCATTATGAAAGGACTTGACCTGCACCAACCAAGCCCACTGCTGCAGCATTATCGGCGTGGAAATGGTTTGAGTGATACCATGGCAAAGAAAGGGAAGGTGTTACATTATTATTGGTATTAAAGGTCAAGTTTAATTGCATTCGCCTTAAACAAAAAAAAGAAACAAAAAACAAAACGAAAAAAAAAAATCCCCCACACCCACAGAACTGAACAAACCCCAAACTTTCCAAGGGAGGCACCACTCCCACCCCCCAACTTCCATCAAAAGCCCTGCCTGGGTATAACCTCCTGCCGAAACAAAACCTTGGCAGTAGCAATAAATACAGGATTTTAGCAAACTCAGTTGCTATTAGAAGGTTTTCAAGGGAAGCCTGTGCACCTGCAGCCATCCAGACAGCAGTRTGACCCCCAGAAGGAGAGATTAGACCTCCCTCCCCCGTTTTACTGCAGCTGCTTCTGAAGGTCTGAGCCACCTCCTATCGCTGCTGCCCTGCTGAGCACTGCAGGAAAACTGGGGATGCGAGACAAATTCTGAAACAACACCTAYTCCTTTTCCTGGATTATTCATTCTGGTTTTGTTTTCGGTGGCCATATGGGCCATCGCCCGCCGCCCGGCCCTGCCCGCAGAAAGGCTGACAGGGTAAACCCCGGCAGGAACCGGGGAGGGATGCTCGAGCTCCCCTCCGCGCACACACCGGGCCCACCGTCCCTGACGGCTTTTTAATCGCTATTTACCCCGGCCCATCCCCTCCTGTCGGTATTTGCTAAGTCACGGACGGAGCGGCGCGGCCCGCGGCGGGGGGGGGGGGGTGCACCACAAGGGCCTGGCGGCGGCTCCGCGCCCTCCCCGCCGCTGCCGCCGGGCCGTGTTTTCCTGCAGAGTCACCGGCAGAGCGGGGCCGGGGCCCGCGGGGGAGCCCCCCCAGAGCGGGCCGGGGGGAAGGACACCGGGCCGGCCCCCCCGCCGCCCCCCGCCCCGCCCGGTCCCTCCTCACCAACGGGCGCGGCCGCCATTTTGAGAGCGAGCAGAGAAGGGGGGGGAGCGGGGCGAGGGCGGGGAGCGGGGAGCGGAGAGGAGGGGGAGAGCGGAGAGAGGAGCGGCGGCCGCTCGGGCCCGGGGCCGGGACAACCCGCGGGGCAGCGAGGCGGCGAGCCCCGGCCTTACCGAGCCCCCTCAGCGCCGCCGCCTCGCTACGCAGCGCGGCA
>NW_026627917.1:2212-3978 GCF_030028575.1 Malurus melanocephalus
GTGCACTGCGCGCCCGCCCGGCTGAGGGGGCGGCCCGGGGAGTCCGGGAGAGCCGGGAATAGCGGGTGTGTACCGGCAAAATACCGGGAATAGCGGGTATATGTACCGGGAATAGCGGGTGTGTACCGGGAAAATACCGGGAATAGCGGGTATATGTACCGGGAATAGCGGGTGTGTACCGGGAAAATACCGGGAATAGCGGGTGTGTACCGGCAAAATACCGGGAATAACGGGTGTGTACCGGCAAAATACCGGGATATCGGGTATATGTACCGGCATTGCACCGGGAATAGCGGGTATATGTACCGGCAAAGCACCGGGAATAGCGGGTATATGTACCGGCAAAATACTGGGATACCGGGTATATGTACCGGGAATATGCGCCGGGAATAGCGGGGACCTGTACCGGGAAAATACCGGGATATCGGGTATATGTACCGGCATTGCACCGGGAATAGCGGGTGTGTACCGGCAAAATACCGGGATACCGGGTATATATACCGGGAATAGCGGGTGTGTACCGGGAATAGCGGGTGTGTACGGGAAAAGAGCCGGGAATAGCGGCTATATGTACCGGCATTGCACCGGGAATAGCGGGTGTGTACCGGGAAAATACCGGGATATCGGGTATATGTACCGGCAACATGCACCGGGAATAGCGGGTATATGTACCGGGAATAGCGGGTGTGTACCGGCAACATGCACCGGGAATAGCGGGGACATGTACCGGCAAAATACCGGGATACCGGGTATATGTACCGGGAATAGCGGGTGTGTACGGGCAAAGCACCGGGTATAGCGTGTATATGTACCGGCAACATGCACCGGGAATAGCGGGTGTGTACCGGCAAAACACCGGGAATAGGGGGTATATGTACCGGCAAAGTACCGGGAATAGCGGGTGTGTACGGGCAAAGCAAGGGAATACCGGGTATATGTACCGGCAAAATACCGGGAATAGCGGGTATATGTACCGTCAACATGCACCGGGAATAGCGGGGACATGTACTGGCATCACACCGCGATATCGGGTATATGTACCGGCAACGCACCGGTGTACTGGGTACATGCACCGGCATCGCACCGGGATACTGAGTACATGCACCAGCAACATGCACCGGCACACCATCAACACATACCGGCAGCGCACCGGGATACCGGCTACATGCACTGGCACACTGGGTACACGCACCGGCATCGCACCGGCACACCGNTACGGGCAACATGTACCGGGAATAGCGGGGACGTGTACCGGCAAAATACCGGGAAAAAGGGGTACATGCACCGGCAACATGCACCGGGAATAGCGGGTGTGTACCGGCAAAGCACCGGGAATAGCGGGTGTGTACGGGCAAAGAGCCGGGAATAGCGGGGACATGTACCAGCAGAATACCGGGAATAGCGGGTATATGTACCGGGAATAGCGGGTATATGTACCGGCAACATGCACCGGGATATCGGGTATATGTACCAGCAAAGCACCGGGAATAGCGGGTGTGTACGGGCAAAACACCGGGAGTAGCGGGTATATGTACCGGCAAAATACCGGGAATAGCGGGGACATGTACCAGCAACATGCACCGGGAATACCGGGGACGTGTACCGGGAATAGCGGGTGTGTACGGCAAAGCACCGGGAGTAGGGGTTACATGTACCGGCAAAGCACCGGGCATAGCGGGGACATGTACTGGCATCACACCGCGATATCGGGTATATGTACCGGCAACGCACCGGTGTACTGGGTACATGCACCGGCATCGCACCGG